>NW_005876922.1:0-9266 GCF_000147115.1 Myotis lucifugus | reverse complement strand
GTCTCCATATGAAAAAAGAAGTATTAATTAGCAAAAATATATTAAAAATTACTTTTTGTTGAATAAATAATGTTCACAGATGTGATGCTTAAAAATATATTCTGTTTTTGTGTCATAGAGTAAAATATGTGAATAATGATAATAAAGTATGTCACAGAAAATAAAATATTTGAGCCACAAGGTACTTTAGTGAGTCACCTGGTCCCAATACCTATATTACAGAAAAAAAATTGTTGAAGCAGAAAAAAAAATAATAAGTGGCTCATCTCAATGTCATACCAATTAAAAGTAGAACCATGTCTATAGCAGAGTACTTAGTTGAGAATATATATATTTTTTGGATTTAGTGAGACCTGTGTTTATATTCTATATTCATTTGTGACATTGGGCCAAGTTACCTAAATTTACTGTACTTCAGTTTTCTAGTCTATAAAAAAAAGATGATGATGATTATGTTAACCTACTTGGGATGCTATAAGAAAAAATATAAGAAAAAGAATTTAAGATTATTCTATTTTTTAATATGCTGACAACCAAAGTGATTGAATTAATTAAATAAAAAATATTTTACTATCTTATTTTAAATAAAATAAAAACAAATACAATGAATTTATTTAGATACAGCTAATTTTGATTGAAAGAGATCTGAGTCCTGGCTGGGTAGCTCAGTTGGTCAGAACATCGTCCCAATATGCCAAGGCTGCGGGTTCGATCCCAGGTCAGGGCACATAGAATAAACAACCAATGAATGCATACATAAGTAGAACAACAAACTGATATTTCTCTCTCTCAAATCAATCAAGAAATAGTTTTCATAAAAAAATCTAGAATAGGGCTATAAAATGTGTGTATATTTTATATTTTTATTTTATATTTTTATTTTAATAGAACAATGGAAATTTATTATGAAAAGATGGAATTTCATAGTTAATAAATTATTTGTCCCCATCTCTAGCTGTTTTGGCTCAGTGGATAGAGCGTCGGCCTGCAGACTGAAGGGTCCCAGGTTCCACTCTAGTCAAGGGCACATGCCTGGGTTGCAGGCTTGATCCCCAGTTGGGGGTGTGCAGGAGGCACCTGGTCAATGATTCTCTCTCCTCATTGATGTTTCTATCTCTCTCTCCCTCTCCCTTTCTCTCTAAAATCAATAAAAAATAAAAATTAAAATAAATTATTTTTCCCAGTATTACAGTTAATAACGAGATTGGGCTGTGATCCTATCTTATTAGGGTCTCAAGTGTGATATAATACATAATAGCCTCTTTATTAGCATGAAGACAGGTAAAAGGCATCATGGTATTATAGAAAGCTAGCTGCTATTTAAACAAAGAGGGAGGTGCCAAAACCCATGATGTTTAGAGCTAACATATTTTACTTCCTCCTTTTGATGGACTGTGGACACCTATACCCTGCTATCCAAAACAGTAGCAACCAAAGATAAAAAGAAAAATTCAATTCTTCTATAATACATAATTCTTATTATGCAGTGCCCAAGAAGATTCAAGTTTTGCCAATATAAATAATAAAACTGTCACAGAATTTTTTTAAAAAATCATAAAGGCCACTGGTTTTGAAGTATACAGACTTTTATCCTGAACATAAAGGCAAATATCATTGAATCACTAATATGAAAATAAATTTCAAAAGGACATTTCATCTATTTCTTACCTCCAAAAAGAACATCACTGAAACTATTTCTATAAAATGCTAAATACTAACAAGAATTATTTTTTAAACTTTCCAAATAGTTAAGAATTTTATTCAACCTCATAGAAAGCTAAACAACATGTATTGTATATAAATCTTGGTCTACCAACTAAGTGTATAAGCATAACTTTTTATCCTATCACTTAATTTTTATGTCTAGCCTTGTTTAGTTGTGTTTATTTCCTACTCCTTTAGGAGTAGTCTTGAAAACAAGAATAGTTTTATAAACTAAAGTAAAATTCATTTATTTAGTAAATATAAGCTCTCTTCTGGGAGCTTTATTTAAGCTATGAGCTAAATTTTGGTTAAGATAAGATCTTACTAAAATTTTAAAAATTCAGATCCTTTCACTAAACTCTTCTGCTAAATCTTTGGGACCATTGCTCATCCTCCTAAGATGTAAAACATTCACCTTTTCACACTAAGTCCTTATCATGGGTTTGGCCTCTAAGATTTCTATCTTTCTCCTATGATAGATCCTTAACTTAGATTATTTAGTTTAATTTCAGTAATTTCTAAAGGTATATATATTCACTTCTGGCAAAGTAGTTCCACATTCACTGCATTTTCCATAGTCTCCATGAGTGCAGTCAAAGTCCTCCCATTGCTTAGTGCCAACATCTTCCTCAAAGCCAAGCCATTTCCGGCACAGGCTCCAGATAATGATTTGCACTTTGAAACTGTGATATTTTACTTCATGTTTGCCTGCACATTTATCTAAGAAGAAGCTACAGTTCCTATGAAATAAATGTGCCACCCCATTTGGTCAGTGAATATACAATACTATAAAACATAACTTTAATCTGTCTTTCCTGGTTGTGCTGGTTTTAATTTTGTTGTGTTTTCTTTTTACCAGCATTTACTACATTTTCTTGAAGCAGCATTCCTTAAATTTTGCTTCAGAGAAACTAATTTTCTCCCACTCTCAGCCCAGATATTTTAGTCTAGCACTTGACTTAGACCAAGGTGGTAGATGACATCTCTTGTTACACTCACTGATTCCAGAATGGAGGTATGACTTGTCTTTATCCTTTTGGGAATCAGTTTGATTTATTAAGAAATCCAAACCTTCTTCTCCAGGAATAAGAAATGTGACTTGAGCTTTAATATAGCAGTGGTCATCATATGTGATTTCATGATGCAGGTAGAAAGTGCAGAAATAATTTGAGCCATGAATAAAGCTGAAATCAGATGTAACCTTGGACTGTATAAACATTTGAGTCAATAAATTCATTTTTTTCTTGGTATTAGGCAACATTGAATTTTTAATTACTCCTATTAGTGTCCTAATAGTTACACTAAAAACCCATTTGTAACTTTTGTTTTTGATATTCTCTTAATTTGTATTCCTCTAAATATTGACAAAAAGCAGTAACATATATTCATCTATATACAGATATAGATGGATATATACTCATCTTTTCAAAAAACTAAAATATAGAAGAGACTTCATTTTTTTCTAGTCATATTTTCAGTAAAGAACAGATCCCTGTTTTCCTGTCTTAAGATAAAGTACCTATTTTATCACAAGACACTATCCAATGCCTTTATTTTTAAAATAGAAATATTTTCACTTAATGAATAAAATTATAACTTTCTTTCTGTGCCTATCTCTGCATTTTTCTATCTTCCAATCAAACAATCTCTCTCTTTCTATTTCCCACTCTCTCTCACTACAATATACTCGCATACACATTTACAACCCAAGAGAATTGCTCCATTATTTAAAATAAAGTATCTTCTAATTTTGAATAATTTTTAGTTTGAATAATGTCTGTTTGTTCAACACTGTTCAAATTGTATGTTAGTTTAGATAGGAGCAAAAATATAGGTTTAAATAAGATTTAATTCCTTATTTTGCATTCTGGTGCACACTTTATAGGAAAATGTTATGTTTCAGAAATAACTTCTTTATAATTGATGTCAGATGTAAGAATGGATCCACATAAGGCAAAATCAAATCAATCAATTATTTTCGATGTGAAAGTCTTATTCATTCTTGGGACCTAACAAAATGGGGCAAGTGTTATATCTTTTATCAAAATTCATCAGTTGCTTTGTTTGGTAAACTGTTCTTTAAAGGAACCACATGTCAAATGATCAAAACTTAAAATAAAAATGAATTGTTCCAATGGAAAAATTCATGACCTTAAAACAAAGATATATATAATTGTCTTCAAAGAATCTCAAAAATTATTTACAAAGAGATAAAAAGATATTTAAGTATTTATTTACAAAGATTATTATTATTACATTTGTATTTCCAACTTTTGGAAATTTTTTCTGAAACAAAAATTTGAAAGTAGATCAAATTTAAGCTATTATATAGTTAACAGCACTGTGTAACAATATTTTTATATAAACAACATGTCCAATTAGGATAAAGTTCATCCAAATAACAAAACATAATTTAGGAATATTTATTGCCTAAAAAGGTTTTATTTTCTTGTTTAAATGCAATAGTTACAAACCTAAAGCCAAATTTGCCATGAGTAATGTGTGTCTGAGTGTGTAAGCACTCTTTCTTTCTTTCCTCATTCCATGGGTTTGAGGTGTAATAAAGGTTAGAGTCAAGATTAGGTTTGGTCTTCCAATTAAACACCATAAGTAGCCCTTCATAGTCATATTTTGAAGACATAAGAACCCTACCCCCAAATAAAATGTGCTTTACCTACTTTGGTTGTCAGTGCTTAAAATTATATAATTAACTTTTTAAAAATTTATCTTTATTTTTGTAAGTATTACAGATGTCCTCTTCACCCTCCATTGGTTCTCTCCACACCTCCCCACCTCCCGACTCTCACCATACTATTGTCTGTGTACATGGGTTAGTATATATGCATATAAATTCTTTGGTTAATCTCTTCCCAGCACCCTCCTCCCCCATCCTCTTTTCTTCTGAGATTAGTTAATATGTTCCATAGTTCCATGTGTCTGGTTATATTTTGTTCATTTGATTATTGTGTTCATTAGATTCCACATATAAGTGAGATCAAATGATACTTCGCTTTCTCTGTCTGGCTTATTTAGCTTAGCATAATACTCTCCAAGTCCCTCCATACTATCTCAAAGGTTAAAATATACTTCTTTTTTACAGCTGCATAGTATTCCCTGGTATAAATGTGCCACAGCTTTTTTAGCCACTCATCTACTGATGGGTACTTGGGCTGTTTCTAGATCTTAGCTTTTGTAAATTATGCTGCTATGAACATAGAGGTGCATATATTCTTTCTGATTGGTGTTTCAGAATCCTTGGGATATATTCTTAGATGTGGGATCACTATGTCAAATGGCAGTTCCGTTTTAATTTTTTGAGGACTCCATACTGTTTTCCATAGTGGATGCACCAGGTTGCATTTCTACCAGTAATATACATAGGATTCTCTTTTCTCCACATCCTCACCAGCACTTGTCATGTGATGATTTGTTGATGGTAGCCATTCTGGCAGGTGTGAAATGATACCTCATTGTCGTTTTAATTTGCTTCTCTCTGATGATTAGTGACTTTAAGCATTTATTCATATGTTTCTTGGCCATCTGTATGTCCTCTTTGGAAAAAAAATATATTTTAAGTCCTTTACCAGAACGACCACTAGACTAGTCACTATGAGGTGCATTGACCACCTCTCGGTCCCTTTCCCTGGCTGGCAGGCTCCAATCACTGACGGTGAATGGGGAACCAGGGTGGTAGGTTCTAGCACAAAGATATAAATAATTATGGTGGGACTGTGGAGACATAATATATTTATTAATGAATCAATAATAAAATAAAATGATGCACACATTGCTAGGTTATTCTTGGGATCATTTATAGTGTAGGGTTCATTTAAATTTTATTAAAAAGTAAAGTCTACCTTTTTAAAAAAATGTGATTGGAGTGGGGTGATAGTCATATGTTGTAGTTAAATTGAGAGCTGCCAAATGTATAGTATGTGTGGAACCACTCACGTGGTTTCAACTCAAATACAGGGTGGGGCAAAAGTAGGTTTATAATGGTGAGTACATGAAACTCACAGCAGTTTAGAAGTGGAAATGTTAGGAGAAACGCTATTTCTCACTTTGGCAAAATATTTTTACAAACCCCATAATTAACTTTCTTTCCAGTAAAAGTGCTTGATACCAGATTTAAACATTCCAAAATGCATACCTCAGGGGCAAGAATTGAAGAGCATATGCTAGGCAAATGAACCTTCAAGTTAGCCTTTCATGACCTTACTCAGCTGCTGTTTGTGCCTGGATATCAGAGGCAGAACAAGTTCCTGGGCTCTGAATCTCTTTTCCTTCAGTGGGGGCAGAAACAATAACCAGTGCATTGTTAGGTGGGAAGAGGTATGGGGTGGGGTGAAACACAGGCCTGAGTGTGTGGGAAAGTGAGAATGGATGAAGGAAGGGTGGGTAACAGAAAACCTATGGGCATATATTGTGCTGAATAAAGACTACATGCTACAGTGTTTTTCAGAGCCAGACTTTACTGGATAAAAGTATAAAAATGATTCTAAGATGTAACTTCATCAAAAGGAGGGATAAAAGTCAGCATCACTTTCCCCACATAGCACAGAAAGATAGAAAAAAGATTCCAAAATGCTAGAAATAGACACCTACTGAAATAGGACCAAGCTAAGTCATTTCTTTCATCGTTTGCCAGAAACAATATGCTGCATCACTTCTCAGCCTATTAGCTAAGATCAAGTGCAGAAATAATATGCTACATCTACTTATATATACATGTACATGCACACAAAAATATCTTATATAATAAAAGTCCAGTTTTGGCTCAGTGGATAGAGCATCAACCTGTGGACTGAAGAGTTCTGGGTTCGATTCTGGTCAAGGGGGAACATGCCCAGGTTGTGGACTCGATCCCCAGTAGGGGGCGTGCAGGAGGCAGCTAATTAATGGTTCTCTCATTGATGTTTCTATCTCTCTCCCTCTCCCTTCCTCTCTGAAATCAATAAAAATATTTTTTTAAATGTCAAAAAAAATAAATAAAAGTCCAGTGACCATAATGGCAGAATGACCAGAACGACCACTAGACTAGTCACTATGAGGTGCATTGACCACCTCTCGGTCCCTTTCCCTGGCTGGCAGGCTCCGATCACCGACGGTGAATGGGGAACCAGGGTGGGTGGCAGTGGGGGGCGGGGCAGGCTGCTAGCAGCTGGGGAAGATGGCCCTGATCGCAGGCTAGGCCTAGGGACCGTACCGGAACATGATTTCGTGCACTGGGCCTCTAGTACATATATTATATAATAGGAATATATATATATATATATATATATATATATATATATATATATAAAATAAAATGTAGAAAGTTGTGCATTAATGTAAATGTAATTACATGTAGACATTGAAAATAATGAAAAGGAACAGATGATATATAATGTATATTTCTTATTTTATCATAATATTAATTATTACATATATCTAATACATATTTTCTCAAGTGTCCAGCTCTTACAAATAAAAATAACATAATTTTAGACCACATTCTCTCTATTATGGTTAAAATACCAATTAAAAGCAAATTCAGTGAGACAGAAGTTAGAAACCGTATGATTTCGCTCATATGTGGTATTTAAAACTGAAAGCAACAAATGAACAAACAGAAACTCATAGACACAGACAGGAGTATGCTGGTTACCAGAGGGAAGGGGAGCAGAGAAGTAACAAAGAGTAAAGGGAGTCAAATATATGGTGACTGGAAGATGATGACTTTGGATGATGGTCACACAATGTAATATACAGATGATGTATCAGGAAACTGTACACTTGAAACAAATATAATTTTATTAACCAATGTTACCTTAATATATTTAATTAAAAAAATAAAAGCAACTCTACTTTGAAACCTACAGTGAGTCATGTCTTCCCTCTTCTGGGTTGCACAAGCTCTCTCCCAGTGGCTACCACAGACTGAATTGGTGGAAGGCAACAGTACTCCGAACAATGCAGGACCAACAATTCTTATTTTAATCAACTCACATTATTTTAAATCCACATCTAAAACATAATGAAAAATGTGTAGGAAATAATAATTCCAGAAGACTCACATTAAAGAAATTTGAGAAGAAATAAATGATCATGTAGAATGAATGAATGAATGAATATATATATATATATGTAAAAAATAGAGAAATATGCTAATTAACCGGGATGCCATAACGGGTCAATCAGACAGGAGGAGGTTGCGCGTGCAGCGTCAAGGGCGGGGTGGCAGGGGCCTCCCCACGCCTGCGCTGGGGAAAGGCCTGATTAGCAGCGGCCGTGGCTGCTTCAAGGGCCGGAGAGGGAGTAGGCGGGACCACGCAATTTTGAATAGCACACTGGGCTCCTAGTAAATAAATAAATAAATGTAAGATAGACTTAAGGAGTCTTTGATTAAGAACTATTCTAATACACAAGCCACTGACAAGCCTCAAGAAGCAACTCAATTTGGAGGATTGCAATCGTTATATTTTATTACATTTTTTTCTATCCACAAATTACTGCCCAGCCATGGACAGTAAGCCTGTATGCAAGCTCTATGCTCTATGCTTCAGCTGCCTTGACCTAGAAAAATCTGACATCAACTTCAGTACAACTTTAACCTGAGGAATTCTACATAGGTAAACTGATACATATTATTATTACAGCACTCTGTATTTTGCCTTTATAATACTCGTTTCAATTACATTAACTCTGTAATCTTTTTAATGTCTGCCCCTCTTGTTAGAAAATAAAACCAATGAAGGCAGAAATAGAGTGTTTTTGGAGTATCTAACTCAGTGTTGTGCAAAAAGTTATCTTTTTGTTGTTGTTCTTTATGTGAGTGAATTTATGAATGAATGAATGTTTGAACATTCCAAAACTCAAGAAAAGTTATGATATTCTATTATATTTTCTGGTTTCTTTTTTGTAATTTCTCTGAGTCATATTCTAGCCTCAAAAAAAAAATTGATGCAGCTCAGCTTTTACTAACACTATCTTAATGTGCTTATGAAGGGGACGGTTGCCAATGACACACTGTACCAAATTTTATATAAACTTTAAAAAAATCTTTCAGTTCAGATATATAGCAATAAATCATACACATCACTAAGTCTCCGTATCTTTCCCTAATTGAAAGTCACAGTTTGGGGGATTTCACTTATGCTTTGCTATTTTTCTTATAAGTAACAACCCAACTGCTCATTAGAACTTCAAATGCTAACTTGTAAAACTAATCTTTGATCACCAGGTGATGTTGTTGTTAAAATATAAGTATCCTTTAATAATTGATATTTTAAACTCTACTACTTGCCTCAATGTACCTAACATGTTAATTAGTTTAATTCATTATTCATAAAGACTTGAAGAGAACTGTTATTTATTTCATATATCAATGGTATTGTTAGTTAATGGGTACTAGTTAATGTTGTTTAAATTCTGAATACTTCTCTAAGAACGTGTTTTTAATAGGGATGAAGAGAGAAATGATGAAGGCCTGGGCAACTGGAAGGTAAAGGTGATACCATTATAATTAACTAGTTATTACTAACAGGAAAGGAACAATGAGAAGGCCAGAAATTATAGGCATG
>NW_005876921.1:0-9266 GCF_000147115.1 Myotis lucifugus | reverse complement strand
ACACAGCTTCCATATAGGACTTGCAAAGACCCCACAGGTAAATCATCTCCATTTGGTCCTTCCTGGTAGCCCAGTCAAACCAGCACAAAGCATTGCTTTATTCTGTCCTCTCGGACAGGAAAACCTGTGGCAGGACTTTCAGAAAGTGGAGGGGTCCCAAGATCATAATCATAACCCCTCCCCTTACCTCATAAGAGTGAACTCTATTTCCTATTCAAATTTGTTAGATTTTTGAAGGATGGAGTTTTAATGTCGTCTTTTCCAGGGGTATAGAGAAAAGGTGGTTGAGTTTCTTTTCAAGTGCCATAGAAAGGTGGATTATAAGGAGATGGCAGGCCTTTTACAGAGAGAGGATCACTGTTTTACCTCTTTCTGCCTGCGTTGCTCCCACTGCCCTCACACACACACACACACACACACACACACACACACACACACACACAGCCTCGTGTCTGCAAAGCCAGCGACTCCCAGCTGTCTAGGAGCACACACGGTACTGTCATTCTGGTTTATTTTTACTCTGGTGGGGAGACATCTCCAAGTCTGGCATTTGAGCTGAAATTTGCTCAGTGACAGTGGCAGTTCCTGGCAGGCTGGTCCAACCACATAAGACGTTCTTTGTTTGTTTGAGAGTGTTTTCTGTCTTTTATCCTCACATATGAGTCCAGAGTGATGCTTAAGGGAGGCTAAATTACTGCCACCAACCCGATCTTATTCACTGGAAGGTGATTAGCTCTGCCACCCGACACCAAAGACGGTGGAGAGCATCCTAATGTGTTTGTATTTCCTGTACTGTGAATGCAAATGATTTAGGGGGATTCTTCTGGACTTTTTGTCCTTTCCTGAGGACTCCCTGGAGGGACTCAACTGGAGCAATTGAAGACCTGCTATAGTTATTCATGGGTTTGTAAGCTTCTTAGCAACACTGCCTGCCTGGAGCTCAGGTGTCCTTCTGCCCCTGGACTCCTTCACATCTGAGCTTTATTGTTTTCATCAGGTGGAGGACTGGGCTGGTGTGTGGGGACAGCAGGAAAAGAAAGCCGCCTGTAGGAATCACTACTAAGACTATATTATTCTGGAAACTTCTGGCTGAGATGGTTCTGGCTCACAGGCTTGGGGCAGTCAGAACTGGAAGGGTCTCTATTCTCTTCTACACTGTGTGGTCTGAGGACCAGAGATATCAGCATCATCCAGCAGCTTGGTAGCATGCAAAGTCTCAGACCCCAACCTAGACATGCTCAGTCGGAATCTGTACTTTAACAAGAGCCCAAGGTGGTCTGTAGTCATGCTAGAGAAAACAGCCAGTCAGCTCCCTCATCTTCTGGGCTATTCTCTTAATGACTGTCCCTCTGAGACATACTGCACTGAGAAATTGTACATGTGGGGAACAGAAAGGAAACAAGCCTGCAGAGATTTGCAGCATGGGTTTTTGACTGGGGTCTCTGTGGCAGAAGGACCAAGGAAGCCCAGTAGTAGGCAAAGGCATAGATGGTGACTCCAGAGGATAAGGTGAGAGGTCTGAGTGGACACAGACTTTCTTGACATCCCATTGTCCTCTTCTTCCTCCTCACAAATCAGCTGCCACTGACCTCCTAGGTGCTCACCCCTTCTAGGCTGGGTCGTGATTTTAAAAGACCCTGGTCCTTAAGAAGTTTATGGTGTATCCATTTCCCTACTCCTGCCATAAAATTAAAAATAGAATAGCAGTAAACTGTAAAAACAGTTATAAAAATCTAATGAAATTATAATTTCTCCCTAGATGATTATTTTGGTTCTTGCTTTAAAATAGAAAATTCAAGTGTTGTGTGTGAGTCCCGGCATTGCTGGTGCCCCAAGCTTATAACTGGGGCATCAGACCCCACCGTACCCTTGTTGTACCTTCATTGCAATTTGAGGAGACCAAGTTCCAGCTATGTGGCTCCCTCCCAGAGCCAGAGCCAGTTACCAGTAGATAGAGGGTCAGAACCTGGTTTGGGGGGGGGGTTCTACCTGGAGAGGTGCTTCTACTCAGGTCACAAGTAATCCTAGGTCCCTGAAAAAATCATGAAAATAATGTGGGCTTCCGGGACTTGACACAAACTAGGGCCTGTTTTGAATTTATCCACATCTTAGTGTCTGGATGCTGATGAAAAGCAGACCTAACTCAGACTTGAAATAAGCCAACTAGTCATTTAACCATCAGCATTTCACCACATGCTTGACAAGGATCAGAGGACAAATTGGCTCCCTGGCAGACCCACAGGAGGCACACCCAAGGATTGGGTCCCTGACAGACTCACTCAGAAGGTCAGAGTAGCCAGGAGGGCAAGGGAGAAGCTTCCTCCTAAATGCAGCCCTCAACCTCGTGTCCATCGCTACTTCTCACTCCACATGGAGTCAAGGTCGAGATTGGAAGGACTGAGGAGGAAGTTAAGAATCTTGGCTGTTTTAGGCTTGTCAGTCAATTTTTTTGAACATCCTTCTTGCCCATGCTTAAAGGGCCAGCTTACTTATCAAAAGTCTTGTTGGCAATAAGCTCTTTTTTTCAACATTCCATCACTTTTTAAAAATTCCAGCTAAGGGATATATATGTAATCTTCTTTAAGGAGGTGTTAAGAGTAATTAAACTTTATGCCTTGCCTAGCATCATGCCTGGCAAGGAGAAGATGATCAACATATGCTAATTCAGTGAAGGGTTTGTGATACCATCCATCACATGGTTCACTGCTTCAAATGGGGAAATGAGAAAATGTCCCTCTCCATGACTGACTCAGGGACTCTATTAATCTTGAGAGTGCTCTAGTCTGTGCACAGTCATGTGACTTTTTCAAAATGATCAAGGATTTGTGAAATACCCCATGAGGCCAAGATTTTTCTTGCTGTAACCTTCATGATTCTCTCTGAGTGCAACAGTTGCTTAGTGAAAACTTTGAACTACAGCATTTGCTCATTTTAATATTTATTGGATGGTTACCACATTCCAGCAAGGAGGCTAAGTAACTCTACTTAATTTAATTCTACAATAGCCAATGGGTCAATACTGTGATTATACCCATTTTACAGATTAAGTGGCTGTCTCAGAGTCACCCAGCTGGTAAGTGGGGAAGCAGGGATTTGAATCCAAAGAAGTCTGTCTAGAAGAGTCAAGCTATTAACCACTGTGCTATCATCTTCTAAAGGTTATGGAATACCTCTCTCTCTCTCTCTCTCTCTCTCTCTCTCTCTCTCTCTCTTTCTCTCTCTCTCTCTCCTCTGCTTTAGCATTTTTATAGTGGAGAGAGGATACTCACATCCTATGTGGTAGGCTAGGCTTCCAAATATGAGGAAGAGGTTAACATTTCAGTCCTTCATCTTATCCCTCCATGTGGTTTTCAGTTACTTAGGAGAGGTTTCCTATCTCCTAGTGGTATGACTCTCTCTAGTTCCTTGGGTTAGCAAACGAACATGACTCTGTCACTTTCCTTTAGGTCAAGTGTTCTGGTAACACAAATAGTCAGCTTCAGTGAATGAATCAATACCCTGACTTCTAAGTTAGAGAGTGGTATTGCTCAGTAAATCAAGACCTGAGCATTAAAGGGGTTTTAAGAGACCTTTTGTCCAAATCCCCATCTAATGTATGCCTCCCCTTTATAACCTTCCACCAAGCATCATGTTGTATTTTGTTATCTTTTAATCAGACAAAAATGGCCTTTTGCTTGTTGACACTTCCAATGATTAAACTAAATCTTTTTTTTTTTTTGGTCTTGCTCTGAATCTTCAGTCTGGCTTTCTTTTCTTGTCTTCATGTATTTGTCTGTTGACATGAACATCCAGCTTAATTACATGCAGAAAGAAATCCCTCCTTTTCAATTACAGAATGATCAACTATGTAAATTTAAATTAACTCATCTCCAAGTCAAAATTTTGAAACCATCTTTTTCGGCAACTCTTTGGCGAAGTTCATTTCATCTACTGATTTTTCTTGAGAGTACAATTATGTCATCCATTTTCAAAGAGAGGCCATGTATACACAACTGAAACTGCTTAATTGCTGTCTCCAGTTTTTTATACTTTTCTGGTTCACAGAGTGGTGCCTTTTGCATTCTATTGGAAAAATTTTATCAGAAATGTAGCATTCTATTTTTACCTCTTAGGTCCATTTCAGAGTTCAAATGTCAGCATTTTATGGAAAGAGCACTGGGCTAAAAGCTAAAATAACCGAGTGGGTCCTAGGTTGAATTCTGCCCTGGGACATTGGTTAAGGCATTAACCTTTGGGAATCCTGGTTGCATTCTCAGGAAGATGGGCAGTATGCCAGTTCTGCCCTTGTCATAGAATTGTTGAGAGGCTCAAAATGTATATAAGAGCACTTAGTAAACTGTAAAACAGGATTGCAAACATGAGGCCAAAGCCCTGGCTTCCCAGAATGGTTCTGAAGTGGCTAAGTATGGAGATGGAGAGCCTCAGCCTCTCAACCTGACAGTTTATGCTTGTCTGTTCAGAGTGTGCATCTGCAGATGTCAGGGAGGGGTTGAGATTAAGTTGCCTCAGAGCTGAGCATTCCTGTCACTCAGAAATGTGTCAGCCAGGGAATTTCAAAGCAATGGGGGAGAAAATCAGCTGACAGCCATTTGTATCAATTTAATGAACACTAATTAAACATCCTGTTTGTGTAGCATAAACCTTACATGGGCCATTTTAGGAGGTTTTAGGAGGTGGCATTCACTAGAGCAGCGGTTGCCAACCGGTGGTCCGCGGACCAGTGGTGGTCCGTGAGGTCTGCACTAGAGGTATGCCGCTCCAGCCATCACTGTGCAATGGTGCCTTATTACATCTTTTAGACATTTTCCTCAACAGGAATACCTCTCAATTGGTTATTATCCCACCAGATTACATTTTCACAAAGATATTTATATCTGGTGCCAACCTAGTTCTAATACCTTCTCTTTAAAGAAGTCTTCACAGATCCTCTTTTTTCTCCTTTTTCCCTTCAAGATTTTAAATTAATCTCTCCTTCCTTTGAAGTCCGATTTTTTTTATGATGCTTTTTGAGAAGAATAGAATTTCGTGAGGAAATTCATGAAACTAAATTCAGCCAAAAATGCATAGTGCTTAATGCAATAAATAGTTCAATGATCATTCCATTATCCATTCCAATGGATGAATGTTTTACTTGTATTTCTTAGAAAAAGAATGAATCTTTCAGTTATCAGTAGTTCCTAATTTTATGCTGAAGAAACCCATTTTCTGTAATGAGTTTGCTTTCTATCAGTTTTAGTGCCAGTGCCCTTTGGGAAAACCCACCAAGTTGCTAATTGGTGAAGTCAGAGCTGAGACCTTCCGAAAGGCAGAGAATTCCCCAAGTGGTGGAGAATAAAGAGGTGAGGATAGAAGTTGCTTCCAAGAACACAGGCCCTGGGGAATTACTGGCCAATTCTCATTCCTCACTCCTGAGCAATAGCTATAGGTTCAGTGGTGGGTAAATGTTTCACAGCAGACACTCTGAAAAGAAAAGTGTATGTGTGTGTCCCTACATGCACACACATTTACTACTATTTTACTGATTTAAAATATGTGTAGTGCACAGTTTACAAATAATAAAAATATACTCTTTTCCTTTGTAAATTTATATTGATTCTCACAGAATGCTTTTGTTGTTTTTTGGCCAAAAATCTTATTTGTAGCCAACATGTGGTTGTAATTTAACAAACGGGTGTAGTTTCGACATCAGTGCTGTTTGATATTTTTACTTACATGAACATGACAAGCATGAAACAGTGAGATATAGGTTGGAATTCAGCACATTGTTGTGTGAGCCCCATTTGCCTAGAGTGCTGAAGCGAAAGAAGTTTCCCAAGTCCAAGCCAAGGTCCTCATGCTGCATGTTAAGCCAGTTCCTGCTTTGGACATGAGAACAGGTAGGAAAATTCTATTATCACTTGTGTGAGTGAAGGGCGTTGAAGAATTGAGATTCACTCTTTTTTTCTTTTAACTTCCAATAGCTTATAAAATTTTACTCATGCTCATAGTTTATTTATTTATATTTTATTTTATTTCTTGATTAAGGTATTACATAAGTGTCCTTATCCCCCTATTGCCCCCTGCACCCCCACTCATGGCTTCACCCCCCTGGTGTCTGTATCCATTGGTAGGCTTATATGCATGCATATAAGTCCTTTGGTTGATCTCTCCCCTTACCCCCACCCTCCCCTACCTTCCCTCTGAGGTTTGATGGTCTGATAGATCTGTCTCTGGATCTGTTTATGTTCATCAGTTTATGTTGTTCATTATATTCCACAAATAAGTGAGATCATGTGATATTTATCTTTCTCTTACTGGCTTATTTCGCTTAGCATAATGCTCTCCAGTTCCATCCATGCTGTTGCAAATGGTAAGAATTACATTTTCAACCCAGCATAGTATTCCATTGTGTAGATATACCAGAGTTTTCTAATCCACTCATCTGCTGATGGCACTTAGGCTGTTTCCAAAACTTAGCTATGGTGAATTGTGCTGCTATGAACATAGGGGTGCATATATCTTTTCTGATTGCTGTTTCTAGTTTCTTGGGATAGAGTCCTAGAAGTGGGATCACTGGGTCAAATGGGAGTTACATTTTTAGTTTTTTGAGGAAACTCCATACTGTTTTTCACAGTGGCTGCACCAGTCTGCATTCCCACCAACAGTGCAGGAGGGTTCCTTTTTCTCCGCATCCTCCCCAGCACTTGTCATTTGTTGATGATGGCCATTCTGACAGGTGTGAGATGGTACCTCATTGTCATTTTGATTTGCATCTCTCAGATGATTAGTGACATTAGGCATGTTTTCATACGTCTCGTGGCCTTCCTTATGTCCTCTTTCGAAAAGTATCTATTTAGGTCCATTGCCCATTTTTTGATTGGGTTATTTATCTTCCTTTTGTTAAGTTCTATGAGATCCCTGTAAATGTTGGAGATTAAACCCTTATTGGTGATAACATTGGCAAATATGTTCTCCTGTTGGGCTTTCCTGTTGTTTTGTTGATGGTTTCTTTTGCTGTGCAGAAGCTTTTTATTTTGATGTAGTTCCATTTGTTTATTTTCCCTTTAGTTTCCATTGCCCTAGGAGCTGTATTAGTGAAGATATTGCTTCGGCATATGTCTGAGATTTTTCTGGCTGTGGATTCCTCTAAGATTTTTATGGTTTCCCATCTTATGTTTAAGGCCTTTATCCATTTTGAGTTTATTTTTGTGAATGGTGTAAGGTGGTAGTCTAGTTTCACTTTTTTGCATTTATCTGTCTAATTTTCCCAACACCATTTATTGAAGAGACTGTCTTGACTCCATTGTATGTTCTTGCCTCCTTTGTCAAATATTAATTAAGCATAGTGGTTTGGGTCAATTTCTGGGTTCTCTATTCTATTCCATTGGTCTATAGGTCTGTTCTTGTGCCAGTACCAGGCAGTTTTGAGAACAGTGGCTTTGTAATACAGCTTGATATCTGGTTTTGAGATCCCTCCTACTTTGTTCTTCTTTCTCAGGATTGCTGCAGCTATTTGGGGTCTTTTCTTTAATTATTATTCCAGATGAATTTGTGGAGAGTTTGTTCTAGGTCTGTGAAATATGCCATTGGTATTTTAATGGGAAGTACATTGAATCTATAGATTGCTTTGGATAATATGGACATTCTAATGATGTTGATTCTACCAATTCATGAACACAGTATGTTCTTCCATCTGTTTATGTCTTCCTCTATCTCTTTATTCAGTGTCCTGTAGTTTTCTGAGTACAGGTCTTTTATCTCCTTAGTTAAATATATTCCTAAGTATCTTAATTTTTTTTGGTGTGATGGTGAATGGGATTTTTTTAAGTCTCTCTTTCTATAAGTTCACTATGGTGTATAAAGATGCCATAGATTTCTTAGTGTTAATTTTGCATCCTGCTACATTGCTCAATTCATTTATTAAGTCTAATAATTTTTTGATCGAGTCTTTAGGGCTTTCTATGTACAGTATCATGTCATCTGCGAATAATGACAGTTTTACGTCTTCTTTTCCAATTTGGATACCTTTTATTTCTTTTTCTTTTCTAATTGCTATGGCTGCACTTCTAGAACTATGTCAAACAGGCTTTACAGGGGAGTTTTACCAAATATTCAAGGAAGAACTAAAACCTATCCTCCTCAGACTATTCCAAAAAATTCAAGAAGGAACACTTCCACGCTCATTCTATGAAGCTAGCATTACCCTAATACCAAAACCAAGTAGAGGCAACACAATGAAAGAGAATTACAGGCCAATATCCCTCATGAACATAGATGCCAAAATCCTCAACAAAATTCTAGCAAATCGGATCCAGCATTACATCCGAAAGATCATACACCATGACCAAGTAGGATTTTTCCCGGGGATGCAAGGATGGTACAATATCCGCAAATAAACGCGATACATCACATAAACAAATTGAAAGATAAAAATCACATAGTCATATCAATTGATGCAGAAAAAGCATTTGACAAAATCCAACACCCTTTCTTGATAAAAACCCTCAGCAAAATGGGAATAGAGGGATCAGACCTCAACATAATAATAGCCTTTTATGATAAACCTACAGCCAACATCATACTTAATGGGCCAAAACTAAAACCATTTCACCTAAGAACAGGAACGAGACAGGGATGCCCACTTTTAGCACATGTTCATAGTTTAAAAAACAATGTAGCCCTGGATGGGTGCCCAGTTGGTTGGAGTACTGTTCCATACACCAAAGGGTTGTGGGTTCAATTCCTGGTCAGGGCACATACCCAGGTTGTGGGTTTGAACTCCAGTCAGGGCATATAGGAAGGCAAACGATTGCTCTCTTTCTCTCCCTCTCTCCCTCCCTCCAATGAAAGTATATGTTCAGATGAGGGTAAAATAATCCTATCTAATAATAGAGAAACATGGTAATTAACTGTAACTTCGCTATCCTTCCCATTGGCTAATCAGCAAGATATGAAAATTAACTGCCAACCAAGATGGTGGCCGGCAGCCACACAGCTGAAGCGAACCTGAGGCTTGCTTGCTCCAGTGACGAAGGAAGCCAAGGTTCCCCGCCTGCTGCACCCCAGCTCTGAGCTCCAGATGCAACAATGTTGCAATTATAGAAGCTAAACAAACCCAGAAACCTGCTTTCAGCCGCCAGCGGGCTCAGAGCTTAGAGCGCCAGTGATGGCAACAGAGTTTCAATTATAGAAGCTAAACAAACCCAGATACCTCCTTTCAGCCAGCCACAGCCTCAGAGCTGGAGCCGGCTCTCAGCTCCAGTGACAGCTATAGAAGGTAAATAAAT
>NW_005876920.1:0-9267 GCF_000147115.1 Myotis lucifugus | reverse complement strand
TATACATGAAATACTTTCTTTTAAAGATTTCCCAGTATTGTGATACAGGGTTGTACAACAGTTTCTCGAAACAGTTCACCGTTGATGGATTTTTAGGTTGTTTCCTGGCATGTTGTTGGTTTTGCAAACTCTTGTACACTATCTTTGTACATGTGTAACAGACTTAGTAAGAACTAAAAGGTCAGTAGTTTGTTTTTTCCTTGTAAGAAAAAAGTTTTTATTAACTTGTTAAAAAACAAAATTCAACCAAGTAAATTTGAAGAGTTAATTGGCTTTAAATAACTCATGAGCCCTAACTGGTTTGGCTCAGTGGATAGAGCATCGGCCTGAGGACTGAAGGGTCCCAGGTTCGATTCCGGTCAAGGACATGTACCTTGGTTGCAGCCATATCCCCAGTAGGGAGTGTGCAGGAGGCAGCTGATCGATGTTTCTCTCATCGATGTTTCTAACTCTCTATCCCTCTTCCTTCCTCTCTGTAAAAAATCAATAAAATATATTTAAAAACTAAAAAAAAAAATAACTCATGAATTGGGCAACATCCCATCTAGCAACTAGAAGGGAGCGCGAAGGGTTGTACAAAATGGAAGATTTTTATAGGAAGAAGGATGGAGCAAGGGAAAGGAAGGATTACTTTTTATTTTTTAATCCTCACAGGAGGATATTTAGAGAGAGTGGAAGAGAGGGAGGTGGGGGGAGAGAGAGAGAAACACCGATGTGAGAGACACATGGATTGGTTGCTTCCTGCGTATGCCCTGACCCAGGCCCAGGCTGGGGATTGAGCCTGCAACCAAGGTAAGTGCCCTTGATTGGGAATCGAACCCGCAACCCTTCGGTGCAGGGGTCAATGCTCTAACCATTGAGCACACTGACCAGGACAAGAAGTTTTTATTTTTATTAGTCTTAAAATCACA
Organism: Myotis lucifugus; assembly: GCF_000147115.1. Taxonomy (NCBI): domain Eukaryota; kingdom Metazoa; phylum Chordata; class Mammalia; order Chiroptera; family Vespertilionidae; genus Myotis; species Myotis lucifugus. Next base: position 8,356 of record NW_005876920.1, on the reverse strand, counting down.
GTTGTCTTCAAAGGTAGAGATTTAAAAAAAATTTTTTTTATTGAATTTATTGGGGTGACATTGGTTAACAAAGGTAGAGATTTAAAGGTGAGTTGTAAAGTCTTTTGAACTAACTGTAGGGTAAAAACCACTCTTTTTTCATCATCATGATGAATAGAACTGTTCTTGCTCTGTGATTTCAGTGTAGTAGGGGATAGACATAAAAACATGAATATAATGTGGTAAGTGTTAATAGATTTGCTCTGGTGTCATCAGCCTCCCTTGGGGAGTCAGAAAAGCCTTGACCCAGGAAGTGACTTTTGACCTAGATAGAAGAATGAGTGGGAATTTTTGAGAACAGAAAATAGAACATAGAAGAGGAGAAAGGACGAGTGCTAAGGCCTACCCTCCCCCAGCTGAAAAATCTGATACAACTTTTGACTCCCCCAAAACTTAACTACTAATAGGTAATGTTGACTGGATGCCTTATTATTGATAACTAATAGTCATTTAACATAATTTGTACGTTATATGTTTTCTATACTGTATTCTTACAATAAAGCTAGAGAAAAGAAAATGTTACTAGGAAAATCATAAGGAAGAGGAAGTACACTTAAAGTTATTGATTGGAAAAAACTTTGTGTATAAGAGGACCCATGCAGTTCAAACCAGTGTTCAAGGATCAACTATAACTGGCAGCTTGGTATAGTGAAAAAGGATAAACTTTTGACTTGAGCAAGTTTTTTGACTTCTTTAAGCCCCAGTTTTCTCTTTTAAGGCGTGAGTAACAATTTCTAATCATGCTGCACTCAAAAGAGGTTCCAAGTGGAAAAGGAACAAGATCTTGCTTTGGATTCAAAGTCCATCAGCTGACTTCATTTTCTCACAGACATCCTTGATCAGTGCCATTGCTCATGATGTTTTCCCTCCCACTTTTCCAGGATTCTCCCATTTGAAAATCCGTCCACTCGTAGCTATCCCCATCCCCTCTCATTCCTCCTCTGCCTCATAGTCAACAGTAATTTGTCCTGCTCTGAACTTCCATGACTCTTAAATCAGTATCTTTTTTAATGGCCCAACACTTTCTGCTGGTGTTAGAGCAAAGTAAGCATAAGAAGAGTAGGACTGCCGAAACCGGTTTGGCTCAGTGGATAGAGCGTCGGCCTGCGGACTGAAAGGTCCCAGGTTCGATTCCGGTCAAGGGCATGTACCTGGGTTGTGGGCACAACCCCAGTAGGGGATGTGCAGGAGGCAGCTGATCGATGTTTCTAACTCTCTATCTCTCTCCCTTCCTCTCTGTAAAAAATCAATAAAGTATATTTAAAAAAAAAAAAAAGAAGAGTAGGACAAATGAATGCTAAATACATCCATTTATATCAATTACAATAAATGGGTAGAGAGATGATTTGACAAACTGGATTTAAAAACCTAACGTTCAGATATATGCTTTTTATGAGGGACACATAAAAATTTTAAGGCATGCAAAAAATTAAAAATTTGATAAAATACATATCTGGAAATATTAACTATAAGAAAGTTAGCATGACTATTCTAATATAAGATAAAATATACTTTAACCCTTTGCGGTCCAATGTTATTTTTGGAATTCAAACAGTCTGGTCCAAATTAATTGACGGGATTGAATGTTGAACTTTTTAATGTTCTTATTGCTCAACGTTGGACCTGCTCCTAGCGCCTGGTCTGTCGAGTCAGCCTCGAGGTTGGACCGAAAAGGGTTAAGACAGGAAGTATCTTAATTGGGATGGAAAAATTATTTTGTAATGATAATCACTATATATTGATAGTTTACCAAGAAGATAAAGCAATTTAAAGCATATATATATATATATATATATATATATATATATATATAATTAAAAATCCTTAAAATAGCCCTAGCTGGTTTGGCTCAGTGGATAGAGCTTCAGCCTGTGGACTGAAGGGTCCCAGGTTCAGTTCCGGCCAAGGGCACATGCCCAGATTGTGGGCTCGATCCCCAGTAGGGGGCGTGCGGGAAACAGCTGATCAGTGATTCTCTCTCATCATTGATTTTTCTATCTCTCCCTCTCCCTTCCTCTCTGAAATCAATCAAGAAATATATTTTAAAAATCCTCGAAATAGATGAAGCAAAATTGGTAGAACTATACTAGGATAAATGGACAAAACACCAATATAGTGAGAGATTTCATTACATCTCTTAATTATTTGTAGGTCAAGCTGGCAGATTAGCAGATATGTAAGATTGTAAAAAAACCAACAAGCTTAACCTAATGAACAGAGTTTTTTGCAAGCATACATTACAGAATTGATCAACTAGACCAAAGGTTTTCAACTGGTGTGCTGCAAGAATTTTTAAAACATTCAGTATCTGACTATTTAGTCAGGGGCACTGAGCTCTTTTCCCTTAGATCGTCAAATAAAAAAAAATGACAATAATAGCCACTCGGTGTGAAGGAATCAGAATTATACCTTTTTTTTTTGTCACATCAAAAAAATTTTTTGGTGTGCCGCAGAATTTTAGTAATTAGCTTATGTGTGCTATGAGATGAAGAAGGTTGAAATCGCTGAATAGACTGTGGTGCAAGCCATGAGTAAAGCGTTGTGCTACAACTTTACAAAGGCCCTGGTATCACTAGGCAATAGGGTTTGTTTGTTTGTTTTTTAAATTTAAACTTTTCTTGGTTGAATCTTATATATGCCCTGTCCAGGGATTGAACCACACAATCTTGGCATATCAGGTGGATGCTCTAACTGAGCTACTGGGTCAGGGCTAAGCAATAGAAGTTTTTCAGCTTCATTATAATCTTAGGTGACCACATGCAGTCCATTGTGTACCAAAATGTCCTTATGTGGCACATGACTGTAGTAAGACCTAGAAACAAATCATCACACACTGGAATATTATGCAACAGTAAACATAAATGAAAAGTAAAGTATGCTTTGACATGGATGAACTTTGAAAACATTATGCTAAGTGAAATGTCAAACACAAAATGACAAATGTTGTATAAGTTCACTTATATGAGCTGCCTAGAATAGGCATATTCATAGAGGCAAAATAGGATAGTGGTTACCAGGCTCAGGGGAGATTAGGTGGGTAATTGTTTAATGAGTAGAATTTCAGTTTGGGGTGATGAAGTTCTGGAGTTGGATGGATAATGGTGATGGTGTACAATATTGTGAATGTACTTGATATCACTGATTTGTACACCTAAAAATGGTAAATTTTTTTTTTCCTCAAAAAAAGAGGCTTTATTATAGCTTCTCTAAAATGGTAAATTTTATGTTATATATGTGTAATTTACTGCAATAAATTTTTTTTTAAAGAACTGAAGTGACAGTCCAGCAACAAATTATTTTAGGGAAGCAAAAATCCCTAAAATTACATATAACATATCTGCTTTTATATTTTTTAGTTTTTAATACATTTTTATTGATTTCAGAGAGGAAGGGAGAGGGAGAGAGAGATAGAAACATCAATGATGAGAGAGAATCATTGATAAGCTGACTCCTGTAAACCTCCCCACTGGGGACCAAGCCCACACTGGGCATCAACCACTGACCCATAGCGGCCAGGCAACATACCTTCTTTCAAAAAAACCCCAAAAGTTAAAGGCAACCAAACTATACAAACACTTTTTAGGATTCCATTTTGATGCACTTAAAGTGCACAAAAAGCAAGGGAAGAAAATAAAAACTTAGGAATCAGGATGGTTGTTGGGAGGCAGGGAAAATGGGATGGGCAATATGGTTGTCAGAGTCCTAGTTTGTAGATGCTTATTGCATTATTATTATTATTATTACTATTTTTATGTTTTTTAGAAAGATGATGGGGGTGGGGAGAAGGACAGAATGAGAAAAACGGGGGTCAGGAAATTAACCTGCAATCCAGGCATGTGCCCTTGACTGGGAATTGAACCTGCAACCCTTCGGTGCATGGGCCAACGCTCTACCATGGAGCCACACTGGCCAGGGCTGGTCAAGCATTTTTTAAATATATATTTTTATCATTTGATTACCTCCTATACATGCCCCAACCTGCAATCTGGGTTATGTGACCTGACTGGAAATTGAACCTGCCGCCTTTTGGTGTATGGGACGACACTCCGACCACTGAGCCCCTGAGCACGGCCAGGGATGCTTATTGCATTATTAAGAATCAGGTAGAAGTGAGCCAGGTATGGATGAACAGTGAGAGTATGTCTTGAAGGAAAGGATTGTGGTAAATTCTGTGCACTTGAGGTCTAAAGGGAAAAAATGCCAATAGTGGGAACTTAAGAGCGCTTCTGAGTTTGACATTTTGACTGCAGCAGTTTATTAATTGGCACATCCTTATGCTTCTGCCTCATCTATAAAATAAAGATAACATTGCCTACATCATAGGAATATCTAATATTAAATGGGTTAATATATGTGCCTGGTACAGAGTAAACTCTGTAAGGATTTGCCATTTGTTTTATCTAATGCTATGCAATAAACCACCAAACAACTTAGTGGGTAGCAACAGCTATTTTGTTTGTTTATTTATTACCGTTCTGTGGGCTGTGATGTGGTTTTTCTGGTGGTTTCATTTGTGGTTTGTCATTTAGCTGTAGACAAGTGTCAGCTGGGGCTAAACTGAAGACGTGTGTTGCTTTTTCAGGGTATGTATGCCTGAAAGGCTGGGGCTCAGATGAACAAATAAGACTCTCCAGATATCCCTTTTTCCCCCTTAAGTTAAGTTATTGGGGTGACATCCACATGTTCTTTCTGTGGGATCTCCAGTAGAGTAGCAGATTTTAGGGGCTTTGAAGAACATAAAAATGAAGCTGCCAGGCCTGGAATGGGGACATTTTGGTTCTTCTATGACTAGAAAAAAAATTCTGAGATGTTCTGAATTAAATTACAGCTGCAGGAGAATGAGAGAGAACAGTTAGCCTGTTATTAGCTGTGGACCATCTCTGACAAAAGACTGCTTACATTCCTGTATATCTGTTGGAATTTGGGCTTAATTTGTAGGTGGCTATTTTTAAAATTATCCAAAGGAGAATAGCCAGGCATCATAGAACCCCAGGAGTCTCCACTTTTTATTTACACGAACATGAACTTTTCCAATCCACTGCCCTCAGCTCGTCCATAGGAGCTGACACTTCTTTCTTGCTGCCTGTGTCTCTCCCAGAGCTGGCCCTGTTTCAGTTCAGTTTCTCCCACCCCCTCTGTCTACAGCTATTGTAAATTCTTTCAGAATAATTTACATTCCTCCCCGCCCCCCCTCCTACTTGCCAGGACAGTAAGACGTGTCTCTTCACTTAGCTATGCTGCTGGTAGTCAGGCTTCCTGCTCCAGGACCTAGTCTTTCTTGCTGTCAGTGGCCTAATCCTTTCTTTTATAAAAGACTTTCCCCCTTGGAAGTTAAAACTTTTTAACAGTTGCGTCCTATTGATCAGCTTATGTCACAGAGCCAGTTGGGAGATGTGGTTCATTGGGGACCGTTTTTGGAAATCATCCACACTATTATTAATATTTGTGTCCATTATGTTGCTGTGCCATGTATATAATAGTTATCTTAGGCACTGGGAATATATTAATGAACAAATAAATACAAATCCCTCCCTACTTGTAGCTTATATTTTACATGATAAATAATTAAAATGTGTAGTGTGTTGGTTGGTAACATGTCCTGTGAAGAAAATTTAAGCAAGAAGAGAGAGGGAACACTGGGGGTTGGGAGTTGCAGTTCGAAAAATGGGAGCTGACATTTGAGCAAAGACAAGAGGAGGAGGTTAGGAGCGAGAGGAGCAAAGGTGGAATAGAAGAGGGGCATGAGAACTATATAAGTTAATTTAAGTCAAAGAAAATTAGCCCTAGCCAGTTTGGCTCAGTGGATGAGTGTCGGCTTCGGGTCCCAGGTTTGATTCCAGTCAGGGGGCACAGGCCCGGTTGTGGGCTCCATCCCCAGTAGGGGGTGTGTAGGAGGCATCTGATTAATGATTCTCATCATTGATTTTTCTGTCTCCCTCTCCCTTCCTCTCTGAAATCAATAAAAATCTATTTAAAAAAAAAGTCAGGGCCTGCTATGTGCTACCTGACACAGAGATGCAAGTGGACCGCAAGGAGCCCCCAGAACGAAGAAAATTCCTGCAAAGATTGATTAATACTACCTGTACCATAAAAGGAAAACAGACCACAAAATTTACCTCTTAAAGGTTAAAGTTGCCCTAGCCCCGTGGTCAGCAAACCGCGGCTCGAGAGCCACATGCGGCTCTTTGGCCCCTTGAGTGTGACTGTTCCACAAAATACCACGTGCGGGTGGGCATGTACAGTGCGATTGAAACTTTGTGGCCCATGCCCAGAAGTCGGTATTTTGTGGAAGAGCCACACTCAAGAGGCCAAAGAGCCGCATGTGGCTTTCGAGCCACGGTTTGCCGAGCCGCAGTTTGCTGACCACTGCCCTTGATTCAGTGGGTAGAGTGACGTCCTGTGGACTGAAGGGTCCCGGGTTTGATACATAATCGGGATTCAGGCTTGATTCCCAGTGTGGGGCGTGCAGAAGGCAGCCAATCAATGATTCTCTCCCATCATTGATGGTTTTATCTCTCCCTTTCTCTCTGAAATCAATAAAAATATATTTTAAAAAAAAGGTTAAAGTTAACCCCAATGTTTTTGCCCACTCTCTATTTCCCCATACCAGTAATTTTCCATAGAAACTAAAAACAGCTACAAGCTCAACTTCTACAGACAGTTGGGGTCTTCTCTCCTCTTGTGAGGAGATCCCATTACTCCGTGAAGTAGCTTTTCTTGCTTATCCTCTCTGCTCAATAAACTTGCTCTGGTTTTAACCTCTCGTCTTGTTTGAGCCTTGAAATCTTTCCTTCATGAAGCCAAGAACCCTCTTGGCTCGGGCTCAAGTCTCCCCTAGAGACTTACCCCTCCGGCATCAGAAGCAAGAAAACTTTAAAAAGGCTAATGCAGTTTGGAGATGGGTGGTTGGATTAGTATAGGAAGAAGTGCTTAGATTTTGAATACATTTTGAAGACAGCTTCAGAATTTATTTATGGACTGGGTGTGGAGTGAGAGGAAAAGGAAATTATGGATGGTTTTAAAATCATTAACCTGAGCTACTGAAGGATGGAGTTGCCACTTACTGAAATGAGCAAGACTACAGAGCTAGCAGGTTTGGGGAGATCAGGATTGGTTTTGAAGGGGACCAAAATTTTGTCTACCTAAAGCTGCCTCTTAGGATATTGATTTTAAACTGATTATTAAGAAACAAGACTCAGAAAGAAACTTTGACCCTCTTCCTCTTTCTTGCCTGAGAGTTTCAGGTGGAACTCTCCACCTTAGCCCAATCTGAATTGAGTGTGGTGGATAGGAGGGGCTCAGTAACTAGCCACCCCTCACAGCATCTCACTGTTTCTTGGTTGCTTAGCAGAAATTTATGTGGCCTGTATGTTCCACTCTTCTTCAGTTACCTGTAAAGGGCCAATTCTCACTTTTGAAATCTAAGGTCCCATTCCCTCCTTTTCTCTTTTGTCTAAAATGCCATATGTACCCAATTTTGTCTCACTGTCTTTGGAATTTTCATGCTTATGTGAATTCCTTGTGCATATATATTAAAAATTTGATTTTCTGTTAATCTCTCTGTTAACTTGATTATTAGCCCAGCTAGGAGAACTTAGAAAGTGGGAGGGAAGTTATTTGGAGCCCCTATTTTATTTATTAGGTTTGAAATGCCAATTAAAAGCTAGCTGTTTTAAAATGTAAGCTATGATTGTATCCTATTAGACTGCCCTTTTTTGTAACAAGGGAAGCTGATAGGAAGGAGAAATTTATGCCTGTAATAGTTAAGTCTTCTCTGAAGAGTGAGGAATCTTGTTAGTTTTAGCTAGACTATTGGCTTTTCTAGGCTCTTTTCACCCTTTCCCTGATGCGGCTTGTTCATAAATCTCACTGATTGTCACCTTTTTACTAGAAAAAGGCCTGAAGTAAACTCAAGTAAGTTTATTTAAAATTGCCATTTTCCTTTCCTACAGTTTTTCTTTAAGGAGAAAAGGTAGAGGTGAGAATATGAAATGAAATCTTACTCTCTATTTCAATTCATGCTGTATCTTTCCTTGATGATATATGTCTACCTTGGTTTAACCCAATTTGTAAGAATTTAGTTGCCATTGACCAGAGAAAATTTCAGATGGTCTAAATATAGCTGTTTGAGAGAGAGAAGAAACAGGAATAATTAACAGTTAATAGCTGTGGGCCAATTAACAAGAGTGCTTACATTCTGGAATATACGTATATTGGAGCTTTGAATCAACCCCCAGGCATCCAAATCCTGCATATGCATGAACTTTCTGGACTGTTGCTTTAACCAATCAAAAGTAGTAAATCTTTCTTTCTCACA
>NW_005876919.1:0-9267 GCF_000147115.1 Myotis lucifugus | reverse complement strand
CAACACTACTTATCTCATAGGAGTGCTAGATTAAGTTAACAACCATAGGGGTTAGAATAATGCACTGCACAAAAGAAATGCTCAATTGATGTCATTATTGTACATTAAATAAATAAAAATCAACAAAAATAAAATAATACTTTTACCCAACATGAATGAAAAGACAAAATATTAATTTCACAGCACAGATGAGAATATGTAAAACAGGCCCTCAAGCACTTTTAGTGAGAGTGCAAGTCAGTACAAACTCTTTGGAAGACAGTTGGCAGTATCTATCAAAATCTAAAATGCATTTACCAATAGATACAACAATTCCACTTCTAGACTTTATTCTGCTGATAAACTCTATTTATATGCAAAGACATGAACATGTAATAGTGAAAGGTTGGAAATGATCTCAGTTTCCATCAAGAGTAGACTATTAAAATAGATTAGGGCACACTCATAAAATGGAATATTTTGCAGACGTTAAAAATAATACGATATAATACGATAGAGCTATTTGTGCTAATAAAAATCTCCAAGATTTGTTGTTACAGTAAAATGGGGAATATCTATAATACAGTTAACAATAAAATAGTCTAAAAAAATAAGATATATTTATATATTTATTCATGTGTGTATGTGAGTTACCATTTATGTTTTTTAAAAATAAAAGATTCATAGGCTTCTGTATGCATAGAATATTTCTGGAATAATGCTGGAAAGAGGAACTGGGGAGCCAGAAGGGAGATAAATGGTTTTTATTTATATCTTTTGTCCTGTTTGAAATACTTTTTACCATAGGTGAAGTTTTGCTTTCAATTATATTTATATATTAAATATATATTTATATATTCCTAACTATATTTAAAATCTAAGTGGCTATGAAAATATATATATATATATATATATATTAGAGGCCCGGTGCACAAAACTTGTGCACTGGGGGGTGGGGGGGATCCCTCAGCCTGGCCTGCACCCTCTCACAGTCCAGGAGCCCTCGGGTGATGTCTGACTGCAGTGGAGGCGGGAGAGGCTCCTGCTACCGCCACTGCGCTCACCAGCCGTGAGCCCGGCTTCTGGCTGAGCAGCACTCCCCCTGTGGGAGTGCACTGACCATCAGGGGGCAGCTCCTGCATTGAGTGTCTGCCCCCTGGTGGTCAGTGCACATCATAGCAATCAGTCATTCCACTGTTCAGTCAATTTGCATATTAGCCTTTTATTATATAGGATATATATATATATGAATATGTACATACATTAAACTGAAAGACATAATTATCTTATCATATGTGTCTATAGGTAGATATATAGAAATGAAAATGGGCAGGGCATAACTTCTTGAAAGCAGGAGTATGTTCTACCAGTGGAGTATGTTAGAGAGTTTGGGATAAAGATAGGACTCAAGAACAACCAGAAAACTCTTGATTAGGTTCCAAGTCTTTGTGTATATTCTTAATATGTTCTGTGCTTGTATATATTATTTGTAACCCTCCCACCTATAGGGAACTAAACTCGGGAGCCTCCATCAAGGGATAATTTAATAGGCTTCACAATTTAAAAGTTATGACTTTAATCTTCACTTAAATTTCAGAACTTGAGAAAAATGCTTTTGATTTATCAAGTTTAAACAACCCCACTTAATTATCCTCTCTTACCTGCCTCTTACTTAAATCCACTAACAGCTCCTGATGTCTGATTCTTTACGCTAGGCAAATAGTTTGGACCATCAAAGAATCATAAATATCTCCTGAATAAAAAGACAATTAACTAAAAGTCAAGAACCTGGCTCACTCAAAAAAAGTTCTCAACAAAATGAATGTTGCCTAATTGCTCTAAATTAAAGGAATAAAAATAGTTAATATTTGTGCCAAGAACTGTTTTAAGCTCCATATGTGGCTTATCTTATTCCTTAAAACAATCCTATAAGGTAAGCATTATTATATACCCATTTTACAGATAAAGAAACCAAGGCATATAGAGCCTAACTGGTGAGTCAAAATTCCAATTTGGGACAAGTGACTTGAGAGCCTCCTGGGAATATTTTCAACAGTTCTGAAAACCGTCCACTCACAAGATGATTTTGACATACCTGTGAACAGCCCCACTCCTCAGAGTTATTTTTTCCGTGACCATCTGTAGCACATGATCCCACTGGTTCAAGGCTTTTCTAGGGATGAGGAGGCGAGATGCTGGGCTTATGAGGTCTCCATTTGCAATCAAGCTGGACAAAAAGCAAAGCCAGTGAGCCATACCATTTGACAGAGTAAAGCCACTATAATTATAGTGCAAACCCCAAACCAGAAGGAAACCACCAGCCAATTTCAACTTGAACTGTAAAGGCCTCCAACTTACAAGATAGTACAGGGTTCCTGAAGTGGTTTTCTAAATCGAGCTGACACGTTGATCCTGCTGTGGATTACTGGTTTTACCTTTAAAGGCAAAGAAATACAAATCACTGAGCTTATGTTAGTTGTTTCTTATTGAGGAAAAACTACAGGTTTCCAGGGAACTCGCTGAGACCTGTGATGCCTGTGTTAACATCTTGCTTTGTAAAAACACTCTGGGCTCATCCTCTATCAATATTATGTGGCCTTAACAAAGCTCTCAAGAAAAAGTTCTGCCCCTGATCTATACCAATACAGACACTGTTGGGCTGTTAGAAGAATTTCAGGGCAACTTTTTAAAACAGTGCTTTCTGGAAAACAACAATAAAATAATCCTATAAGATACTGAACCCTGAAGCCTCCCTCCAGCCACACATCTGTCTTGTCACCTCTCCTCACCCACCTTCATTTCACCTACTCTCTGAATCTAGACCCCATGCATCTTGACCTCATTCTATTCTCTTCAGACTAACTCTGTCACTTTTTCTCAAATTTCCTTCTTCCCAATTTATCAGCTGCCCTTGAGCCAATGCCCTCAGTTCCTGAACTCCTTGCATCTGGGTGGGTCTGGTCATCTTTCCATCCTTGTTGCTTCTACAATCCAGGCTGCTGTTAGCAAGAACCACATGGCTCCCTGGGACCTTCTCACCAAACGTTTGCATCAGCCAGACTCATCCTCCCCCCAAGTCCATTACTTCTTACATTTCCTACGGTGGATAATCCAAATCCCTACCTCTCCTCTTAAACCCTAAAATCCCACCCTAAATACTCAGCAGATCATTTCCTTCCAACTGATCATTCTCAGCAGATCAAACTTCAAGAAAAGAAGCTGAAAGGCCTGCAGCCTTTCAACCTCTGTATCCTGCCCATCCCACCTCCTCTGTACCTTCACTGCTTCTCACCTTTCTGCCTGTCCCATAAGGAGGATCTTCATCCCTTTACAAAGCTCACCCCCACTTGGAATTTGTCCCCCGATGGCTCTATTTGTCCCATTAATTATCTAGGCCCCTCCACCGCCTTGTGGGATCTCCAGTTTCTCCCTTAGCCCTTTGGCCCTATCAAGCACTACCCCATCCCTATATATCCTCCTCCTCCTTCACATTCCCACTTCCTCCTGCCCACATCCTATCTCTGATCTTCTGTTATCCAGTTTCCATCTCTACCACTAAAAGATAATGCCCAACTCTTAGGCATTGCCTGTAAGAACCCCATGGCCAACCATTGCTTGCTCAGTTTCCTCGCCTCCTACCAATACTCCTTCCATGCAGACCCCTGGTAGTACACTTTACACAGACCAGCCTACTCCCCTCCATTCCCAAAACACGCCATGCATCCACCTCTGTGCCTTTGTGCATCGTGCCCCTCTGCACACAATGCCCTCATGTCTCCATTCGCTGGGCCTAGCTCATTAATCACTGGTCTTGCTCTATTCATTCTTCCTTCGCTTTCTGTCTCAAACTGCTACTGCTACTATAGTGTGCGGTAGATGACAGCACTTTTGAGGGCTTCCACTCCCCAATTTGAAAAGAAAACTTATAAGCAAAGGGAACTGATAAATAAAAACAGCTGACATTTATTGCACTAGATTTAATGGAAAGCACTGTGCTAAGTAATTTACATGCGTTATATATCATTTAATCATCAAAGCCATATCCTGAAGTACAATTACTATTGCCCCATTTTACAAGTGAACAAACTAGAGCTTAATTAATTTGTCTAGAATATCGCACATAATAAGGATCCGAGTAGTTAGTGAGCCCACATATATGAATTCTAACTACTGGTTATACACTTTACCAGCTATTTTAGAGATCAGATATTAACCCTGAATAATTTATAGTATTCTCTCCTTTTTTCAAAATATGCTTTTTTGAGTGGAACAAAATGCATGAATTTTCCTGCCTCTCACTGGTGACTAAAAAAATACTTGCAATGCCTGCTAGTTGTATAATAAATGTTTGTTAAAATTTAATTAAAAGATACACTGATCTAAGGCACATGGATCAATGAAACAAAATAGAGAGCCAGGAAATAAATCCACACATTTATGGTCAGTTAATTTACAATAAAGAAGCCAAGCATATATGTACAATGTGAAAAGGACAATCTTTTCATGCAAACTAAACAGCCACATACAAATGAATGAAACTGGACCCCTATATTATACCATATACAAAAATCAATTCAAAACCAATTAAAGACATAAATATAAGATCTAAAACCATAAGTCCTGAAATAAAACATAGGGAGTGAGCTCCTTAACAAGAGATAACAAATGTTGGTTAAGATGTGGAGAAAAGTAAACCCTTGTGTACTGTTGGTAAAAATGCAATTTGGTTCAGACACTACGGAGGTTCCTCAAAAAATTAAAAATAGAACTACCAAATGATCCAGCAATCCCACTTCTGAGCATTGATTTAAGGTAATGGACATAGGACATTTGAAGAGATATCGGCACTCCCATGTTCATTGCAGTATTATTCACAATAGTCAAGACACCGAAACAATTTAAGTGTCTGCTGATGAAAAATGGATAAAGAAAATGTGATATCTCTCTCTCTCTCTCTCACACACACACACACACACACACACACACACGCAAACACAGCTCACACACACACATGCACATACACAGTGGAATATTATTCAGCTCTGAGAAAGAAGGAAGTCCTGCCACTTGTGACAACACAGATGGACCTTAAGGGCATTACACTAACTGAAATAAACCAGACAAAGAAAGAAAAAAATTGCATGATATCACTTACATATAGAATCTGAAAAAAAAAAAAGTCAAACTCATAGAAAAGGAGAGTAGAAAAGTGGTTGCCAGAGAGGGTGGGGAAATGGGGAGAGTAACCAGATACGAACTTTCAGCTAGAACAGTAGTTCTCAACCTTCTGGCCCTTTAAATACAGTTCCTCAGGTTGTGACCCAACCATAAAATTATTTTCGTTGCTACTTCATCACTGTATTGTTGCTACTGTTATGAATCGTAATGTAAATATCTGACATGCAGGATGGTCTTAGGCGACCCCTGTGAAAGGGTCGTTCGACCGCCAAAGGGGTCGCAACCCACAGGTTGAGAACCGCTGAGCTAGAAGATGAATAAGGTCTGAGGATTCAATGTACAACATGGAAGAAAAAAAAGATACTCCAATATAGAATAGAACACTTCAATTCAATCAAAATAATTTCACATTTTAAACCCGAGACTCTTGCACCTATACCAACATTAATGGTGATGTTGACTTGTTTAAAAAAAGATGTTTAATAGGTAAGGCAGGCACCTACACAAAATTCAAATAGTAAAATGAGGCAAATGGTGAAAAACAAATGCCCTTCCTACTCCTGCTCCCCACCACCACGCTGTAACCAGAGTAAGCAATGTCCCTTCAAACATCAGTCTACACAGACATAAGCATATCATCTTATGAACATATAATTTTTAAAATCAAGTATATCCTGCTATATCCCTTCTTCTGCACCTTCCCTTTTTCATGTAGCAATGTACCATGGAGACCACTATGGAACTTAGGTGAAGAGTTGCTTCATTCTTTATAGCAGCTGTGTATACCCCACTCTGTGGACACTCCATGGTTTATTTAACCTGTCCCTTAATAATGGTTTCCAAACCTTTGCAGACTTTGTTTCCAAACTTTTGCTATTGCAAATAGTGCCATGACGTGTTTCCTTGGAGATACTCATTTGCACAAATATGTTAGTATGTCTGTAGAATAAACTATTAAAATTGAGAACTTGCTAAATAAATAAGCATTTTTTTTGTTTAATGGGATTTATTGAAAGCTTAGTCTTGATCAATCTCAAGAGTCCCTTGATTTATTTAAGTTCATACTATAGCATAGACAATAAATCCATTTATAAGGAATGCTGTTATATGGCCAGATGTGGTTTACAATGTCTTTAAGTGACTACAAATTCCTCTCCCATCAATCAGATTGCTTACTCGTAAGGTCAGCATGTTTAACTGCATGTAACTTTTAACTGTGTGAAGGATAGGCCTTTCTGACTCTGCTTGGGTAACAGTGTCTTCCTCTTGAAATCCACTTTTTAAATATAGCTACACTGCCTCCCTGCTCACTTGACTTAAAGCTGCTGCCACTTCCTTGGTTCTCTGTTGCCTTTCACTGCTTATTACTTTTTTCCATATCACCATCATCTGACACATAGTATATTTTATTTACTTGGTGTCTATTTTCTGGTCCCTATTGTTACTTTTTAGTTACTCTCAATATTAACTACTAATGTACTGAGCACACACTTCATAGTCAGTTGTTAATTTTTGTCTTGCCTACCAACCTTAATTGTCCAATACCTTGCTGGATTATTGAATTCAAGATGAAGATGAATAAATTATATAAACAAATAACTTAAAGACTTTTGAGTTGGCTAAAATATGCTACTCTTTTTTAGAGCATACGTATTTATAATATACAGAATTTCATAAATAAACATGATTTAAAAAATAATTACATAACTTCATTCTGAGTCTATAAATTGTTGCTTGAATTAAAGCAAACCATCTGCTTGGACAAGTTTTTTTATTCATTCATAAGACAAATACTTCCCAAATGTCCATGATTGACCAGCTGAACTAACTTTGGTAACAAATCTCATGTGCTTTCCAATATATCACTCTGTCTCTTAAATATATATTTATTTGAGTCATTATAGTAAAAATAATGGAAATAGTCTGTCTTCAGATATACTAATAAAATAATCTTAAGAAATAATCCAAGTAATATATCTGAATTGAAAAAAAATGCAACACCACTGTATAAAATAACTGAAACTTTTTGGAAAATTTTTCCTTTAAAAATAATTTTTCTATTGACATCTTAAATAATAAAAATTCTAAGTTAAATCTACTGCATATAAGGAGCTTTCCAGAGTCCTTATCAGGAATTAAGTATTGGTCACTTGGTGCTAATCTAGAGATATCAAAGGGTTAGATAAAGGGAAACATATTAAACTAGAATGTTTTTTAAATTTGTAAATTTTCTTAGTAACCCATATACTTTCCCTAGCCCTTTAAAAATAAATAGCATTTAAAATATGAGAATAATGTTAAGTGTCAACACATCTAGTTACAGAGGATAGACACATAGGGATGCACTAGGAGGTACTCCCACTCAGACCCCTGGGTCCCAGAAATGGCGTTAGTTGTGTAATCTGTGACCATGAAAATATATCAAGGCAAAGCTCAAACTTTGGGTCCAGCAGAGCTAATACTCCTATTTGGTTTTGTCCGTTGGTGAGAGAATCACCACCAACGGACAAAAGTAGGATATGCTTATAGCTGACTTCTGCCTTTAGTCTGCACTGGGCCAACATTACCTTAGAAAACCCAGTTTACTTGGATATTGAGAAGTAGGTTAGCCTGGAGAACCAGAGAGAGGGGTCATTCCTTGAGTACAATCAATAGATTGATAGATAGATAGATAGATAGATAGATAGATAGATAGACAGATAGATAGATAGACAGATAGATGATAGACTGACCACATATTTGGCTAAGATGCTTCTTGGAAATATTATCAAAGTCAAAGGTGGCACAAATGACTTAACCAGGTTCACTCGGCTAGAATGAGGTAAGCCAGGGCTCTAGCGCAGATCTTTGGTAACAAATCTCATGTGCTTTCCAATATATCACTCTGTCTCTGGTATCTTAGAGTGTATTTATGTCACAGATGGCCATTCCTAAAACAAAAATAAAAACCCACCAAGGCTTCATGTGAAACTGATTAGTCTAAGTATGTAATTTACCTTAAGTTCACAAATTCCACATGATACATAGCAGGACATCACAGTGGCTGTGTAAAATTCAAGTTAAAACCTTCATGACTCAAAAATATGAATCTGTTATAAAAAAAAACTCAACAAAACTAAAAGTGTTGCTGTGAAAATATATATTTGAAATAATAAGATCAAAATCTACAAACTGAGTAACTAGTTCCAAATTCCAGGACTAATTGCCAATTCAATACCTCCTATCTTATTTTCTTGATCTGTAAAAATAGGGATAATCCTACTAAATTAGCCCAAAGGGATGCTCCATGAACTAATTAATGAAGTGGCAATACAACCCCCGGAGGCTGTTAGGCTGCATGCTTCAGAGGATCCATCTGCCTCAAATCTCAGCACTCACCATCTCCAGAAACCCTAAGCCAAGAAAACCAAACTCAGTCTAAGGACCTGAGGAAATGATGCTATTAAATGAACACCATCACAAAAGCCTAATGACCACTGACTTCTTGTAAAAGCTCATCATACAATTTGAAAACTCAAATCTGAATCATATATAAAAACTCAATTTTAAAGAACATATCAGGATTTTGTAACTGTCTATAAGACAGACTTAAACATTAAGGAAAAAGTTAAGTACTAAAGTTATATATTTGCAAAATATAGGCCAACCTACACAAAGACAGTTTGACTCTTATTCTGTGGATTTAAGAAAAAGTGAGTTCTCAAAATTGTAACCTTGAGGAAAGTTTTTTTACTACTCTAAAAAGATAGCACATCTACACTAATAAAAGAGAAACATGGTAATTAGCGTACGACTGCTACCCTTCCCATTGGCTAATCAGCATATCCTTATGCAAATTAACTGTCAGCCAAGATGGCGGCCGGCAGCCAGGCAGCTGGAAGTGAACATGAGGCTTGCTTGCTCCAGTGACTGCGGACTCCAACGTTCCCCGCCTGACTTGCCGGCCTCTGAGTTGCAATTCTAAGCAACTATGTACTATGTTGCAAATGTAGAAGCTAAACAAAACCCCAGAAACCAGCTTTCAGCCTGCCAGGATCTCAGAGCTGAAGTTATACATTGTTTCGATTATAGAACGGCAAACAAACCAGATACGAAGCCTCAGAGCTAGAG
>NW_005876918.1:0-9269 GCF_000147115.1 Myotis lucifugus | reverse complement strand
ACACACACACACACACTGATTACATTTTCCAGAATAGGTTTGACAGGCCATTAAAAATCTACCACAACTCATTGTTCTTTGTGTTCTCCTATACCAAGCAAGTTCATAAAGAAATGGATGGCATCTGCTTCTCATGACCTTAAATAGCAACAAAAGATCACAAGGCATACAAAGAAACAGAAAAACATAGTCCAACCAGAGGAACAAAGTAAGTCTCCATAAGTCAGCCCTATGTTAATGAAGATCTATTAATTACCTGACAAAGAATTCAAAATAACCATCTTAAAGGGGCTCAATTGGAAAATAGAGCAAAAAACATAGAAAACTAAGTATTACCACCAAACCTATGCATGACAAAACTAAAAATGCATCTAAAAATATAAAAGAGAACCAAACAGAGATTGGGAACTGAAGAATACAGTATCTGAATTTAAATAGAAACATCAGCAACAGACTTGATCATGAAGAAGGAAGAATAAGATAACTTGGACACCTATTCCCAGTGTTCCTGGGATGTGGGAACCAAATTCTAGTATCT
The DNA here is from genome assembly GCF_000147115.1 of Myotis lucifugus. Taxonomy (NCBI): domain Eukaryota; kingdom Metazoa; phylum Chordata; class Mammalia; order Chiroptera; family Vespertilionidae; genus Myotis; species Myotis lucifugus. The sequence continues at coordinate 8,731 of NW_005876918.1, read as the reverse complement.
CAACCACTTCTCTCACAAACTACTTACATGAGGCAGAAAACAGACTTAAAAACTGGTTTAATATAGAATTCCTCAGCAAGATTCACAAAGTTTCCCACATTCCCCAACAAAATGCAAAAGCAGTCAGGTCATACCACCCTCACACTAATTGAAATAAAGAATACTTTACAAGGAAATTATTCTGCTTGAAGCGGACTGCAAATGTGATGGAAGATCAAGGAGCAGAAGGAGAATCCTTAGATGACAGTCATCTAAGTGTTGGAGAAGATCTGTCCCTCTAACACAGAAACAGAAATAAACCTCATCCTCTAAAAAATCATTTCCCTTAAAACAGATCCTTCCAGACCATAGTTTAAGGTCTGATTTCCTCTGACCTTTGGCCTCCCACCTGGGTCAGCTGCTTCCTTCATTCCCACCTACCTGGGTGGATGACTACAGTCTTTTCTTCCTCCAACTCCCAGGTCTCCTCCATTTGCTCCAAAAAAGTGAGGTCTGGCTTAGACACAGTAAGACCTGTTTATGAGAAAAAAAGAACATGAGTTTTAATGGAGATTCTCCAATTTCCAATCTGGTCCCTGTGCTCAAGAAGTGACAGGATAGGACATTGTAGAATACCAGAGTATTCTAGAAAATTATCCCCCCAAATATTATTTTTTGACAGCACCTTTACCATACCAGAGACTACATTTAAAGTTTTCCAATCCTGATTTCCACTTGCAAGTACAATAGCAAAACACCAATTTCTTTCCTTAATAACACAGATCTGAAATGCTATCATAAAAAGCAGATGCTACAAGCAGACACTGTACTAATGAAGAAAACAAAACACTGCGGGTGGAGGAGAAATTCTGGAAGGAAGTGGTCCTCACCCAGGAATACCAGGTTCCTGTAGTTCTGCAACATCACGTCCATGTACAGTTTCCGCTGAGCTGGGTCCAGGCACGCCCACTCCTCCTGAGAGAATTCTATGGCCACATCACTGAAGGTCAACTGTCCCTGAAATTTAAAAAAAAAAAAAATTACTCAAGTGGCCATGGGTAGAGCTCATCATGTGACCCAATATGAAAACAGAGTTAATGGAACCAGTTTTGACCTAAAAGTATCCTGAATTATCCAATAAGATCATTTTGACACTAACATTCTCTCAAGTATTTTGAGAAAGGAGGATGACATATGATCCACAAAACCACTGTAGAAGCTTTACTTTTCTGGAAGATAAATTTTAAAAATAAAGGCACCAACACAGGCATATCCATTTTTGAGTGCTATATTTGAATCATAGAGGATCAAGCATTTATATTTCTTAGGTTGAGAATTCATTCTCAGTGAAAACTAAACAGTACTTCTAAAATTTTAATATGTACAACAATCAAGTGGAGATGGAAACAAATGCAGATCTGAACTTCAGCCTATGAGCCAGGAGATCATAGTTCGATTCCCAGTCAGGGCACATGCCTCGGTTGTGGGCTCAATCCTCAGTGTTGGGCATGCAGTAGGCAGCTAATCAATGATTCTCACTCATCATTGATGTTTCTCTCCTTCTCTGAAATCAATAAAAATATATTTTTTTTAAAAAGAGAAAAATAGCCCTGGCTGGTTTGGCTCAATGAATAGAGCGTCAGCCTGTGGACTGAAGGGTCATGGGTTCAATTCCGGTCAAGGGCACATGCAGGAGATAGTCAATGATTCTATCTCATCATTGATGTTTCTATCTCTCTCTCTCCCCTTCTCCCTTTCTCTCTGAAATCAATAAAAATATATTTTTAAAAAATAACAATTTAAATAAGTAAATAAGAGAAAAATATTCTTGAGACAGTATAGAAATGTCACCACACCTCAACCCCCATTCAAAATCCCAGAGGTAGCTGACAATATCTCCTTCCTAAAGGCCTGCATCGTTATAGATGTCGAAACTGCTGATGCACATGAGCAGTTGAAGGACCTTCCTGGGGTGGCTCCAGTGAACTACACCATCATTATTTCCCCCACAGCACAGGCGCCAACAACCAGGCAACCCAGTTGTAAAAGGAAATCACTCCACCCTGAAACGGAAATTTCCACCAACAGGCCTTTTTCAAAAGGCGCACTTTGTCCCAAGCTTATTAAAGCAGCCAATCAGAGCCATCCTTGAGTTGGTTCAGAGGACCTTCCAGTCTTCGGTGTGTTGTTCTTTATGCTCAGCATAAGCCTAATAAAATTTACCCAGAATTTTCTCTGAAGGTTCCTCTTGATTTACATCTTGGGAAACTGAAAATTTTCAAATGCCAGTAGCATTTTAAAGAGGTAACAGACAATCATAAGAAAAACTAAGTAAGTACTTGAAAACCACCTCACTAGGAAGGACCATCAAAGTAGAGAAGTAAAGGTTTACAGCTTCTAAATCCAAGAACTTTAGAAAGAAATACAAACACAGAACTGACCCAAGACAGGGCATTTACCTGAGGAGCAGCCATGTTGTCCTCTTCCTCCTCCTGCTCCGGGTGGTTTCCTCAGGCGTCTTATGTTGCAGAATCACATCTGCGTCTTGAGGATATGCTTTCAAAGGCCTAAGCACAGCCTCTTCCTCTGCTTCCACCACGCTCACAGGCAGAAGGAACTTGAAATGATGAAAAATGTCACTCCCTTGTCCTTTGTCACAGGAGAGATTCAGAAACGATGAGATCCCACATGAAGACCAAACTGAGTTTTTCTCTACTTTCTTTCCTGTGCTCTACCCTTCAACACATGCACAAATTCTGACACTGCAATGACAATGTGGACTGTTCTGCTCCCAGAACAGAGCACCCAGTTACCTCCCCTGGACCAAAGCCAGCTCTTCACAAATAAACTGGGGCAGAGAGCCCTTCCACTAAACATTGGCCTCAATTTTGAATCACCTGGAGCACAACATTAAAAAAATGATGTTTGGCCAGACTCCCGGCCACCTCTCCCCGACCTGCTCCGCTCCCCAGCCTCTCCCTGACTCCACAAGTCCGCACCTCCACCTGCACTTCAGCCACGGATATATCCGAATAGTTGGGACTCACAACACAGTGAACAAGATTTCTCACGTTGTGGCTTTTGAATGTATGTTTACAAACCAAACCTTCACTCTCGAGAAGGGCCTGATAGTTCCCAGGGAGAATGTCGCAACGATTGCTGATTGTGCCAGTGTGACTGAAGGAGTCAGTCGGAGCCGAAATGCCTTGCTGAACGGGGACAGCAAGAAATATGACTGGGATTCTGGCTACACATGCCATCAGCTAGGAAGCGGGGCCATTGTGGTTCAGCTGGCACAGCCGTACATGATTGGGTCAATACGGCTGTTACTTTGGGATGTGATGATGGAAGCTACAGCTACTACACTGAGGTTTCCACCACCCAGCCACAGTGGACCATGGTGGCCGACAGAACTGAAGTCTCCTGCAAGTCCTGGCAGCCGGTCACTTTTGAAAGACAGCCTGCCTCCTTCATCCGAATGGTTGGAACACACAACACAGCAAATGAGGTGTTCCACTGTGTTCACTTCGAGTGTCCGGGGCAGCAGAGCAGCCTGGAGGAGGCAAACAGCGAGTAGCCGGGGACAGGGGACACCAGCCCGGCCAGTTAGCCGCTTGAGCCCCTCGCCTTGCAGGCCCCCAGCGGCAGCTCACTGCCCTCCAGCCGGGGCTCCACCTCTGGCTCATTCGGCGGCAGCACCAGTAAAGGGTCTCTGATGGGCAATGACTTGGGGGCCCTGTGTGGCAGGACCGTGTCGCTGCCCCGCCCCTTCCTGCGGGGAGCAGGTTTGCTCCCAAGGACGGGAAGGCCCCGCCTGCTTTGTCCTCAATTTGTTCCAATCAGGCTGGTCTCCAGGGGAGAAAACGGTCTTCCATCTTCCCCAGCCCAGCGTTCACACCCTGCCTCCCTAATCTAACCCAGGCCCGGAGCAGCCGTGTGCGGGCGGGCAGGGGAAAGACAGGCCTCTCGGACCTGGGGTGCCCTTTGGGAAATGGGTTTCCTTCGTGTCTACTCATGAACACACGTCACCCTGGCAACTGGTTTTTTATTTCTTTTAGTTACTCCCGTTTGCTGAATCCTAGGTGTTCGGGTCTTTTTGAAATGCTCAAACGGCACTTGTTTTAACCCATTGACACTAATTGTCCTTCCTTAGTTTTGAACGGTTAAGTGCGGGGTGGGTGGATAAGCGTGGGGTGGAGCGAGAAGCACGCCGTCCCCCCAGGGCTCACAAGGACACTCCGCTGAGGACGTTCAGCAAAACACAGGCGCGGCGCAGCCTGGCACTGAGCAGCCTGGCACTGAGCAGCCTGGCATTGAGCAGCCGTGATGCAGAGCAGCCTGGCACTGAGCAGCCTGGCATTGAGCAGCTGTGGCACTGAGCAGCCTGGCACTGGGCAGCCTGGCACTGAGCAGCAGGCACTCAGTGGCCGGGTCGTGGACCGGTCCTTTGCAGTGAATCTGACTGGGAGGTGACAGGAAGCACCCACTGTGCGCCTGCTGATGACAGTGCTCAGATGCCTGTGTGGAACCTGCACACCTCCCTTGGCTGGGCCGCGGGCAGGGCGGGCAGGAATGCAGGCCTGGGCCTGGGGCGGCCCTGGTCATCCTCCTTCCTCCAGTTCCGAGACACTTTCCTCCTCCTCCTCACTGTCCGTCCAATCTGGCGGCCTGCTCGGCCCGCGCTGTGTCTCAGTCATCTCCATTTGGGTTCCCTTGTAACTCCATCAGATCCTGTCACTGTTTCCTCTGCAGCTCTCCCTCAGCTGTCTGTCTGTCCATCCCCGTGAAGCTCCCCTAGACGCAGAGTCCTGCACACCCTGTGACGCTGGGGGGCGCTCACAGGGGTCCTTTCTCTGGCGTCTTAAAGACACGGTGGTTTGGGTGTACAGAGAGGAGTGCCGGCTCACTGCTTTCTCCTGCAGTCGAGCCCCGAGTGACTGAGGGGACAGTGGGGTAGCATCGGATGAAGGGTTGTGGGAGTGCGCCGGGAGGAGCGGGCCTCCGTCTCCCTGCCCCTCACGCTCTGATCTGCCCTCTCCCCTGCGTGGGATGAGCGCGGAGCTGTGTCTGAGTCTAGCCTCAGGCCCCTGGGAGCGCCGCTCCTGCCCACTCAGCACCCGCCAGCCACACACTCACTGGGCAGCTGGAGGAGTCAGCAGAAGAGTGCAGATTCTTTCAAAGGCTCACCTGTCCAAGGGCCTCTCGGTAAACTCTGAAGTCACCTGTCCAGAGAGGAAGCCCACAGCGTGGACCCAGGGACATGGGGTGGGCCCTGCTGCCCACACCGCACACCTGGGGCCAGGCCAGGGCTGCATGCCGAGGGCCGCTCAGCTTCCCCCGTGAAGGGACACAGACTGTGTCAGAGCATTGAACCCAGCGGTCCCTTCCCGCCAGGCTCCCTCCTCCCTTCTGTCTTCTGGAGACCCCTTTGGAGTGTGCACCTTCCAGACTTCTGCCCTAGGTCTGTCTTGAGAGAATGGAATCTGTCCCCCACTCCCACCCCCCACATCCGGCTCTTCAGGGGCTCCTACTATCGGATGAAGGGAAGGAAGGGGAAACAGAGGCAGTCTGACGACATGGTGGCAGGGAGGCAGCTGGCCTCGCCCACACCTGTCTGGAGGCCTCACGGGCATGGACGCTGCTCTGTGCCCAGAGGAGCTCAGCAAATCCTGCACAGTTGCCCCCTGGGACCAGGCAGGGGCTCTGCTCTCCTGATGGCCTCCTGACTGGGGAGCAGGGGGCTGCAGGGGGCTGGAGACCCCACTGAAGGCCTATCACAGAACATAGGCCCAGACTGAGGCCTGCACCTCCAGGAGTGAGGGGTGAGTGGCAACTGCCCGACTGCTGTTCTCCAGCGCCGGCTGGGCCTGCGGAGGACTTCTCTTCTGTGGCCATCTGGACCAAAACGGCCCCCAAACAGGAAGAGACCAAGGGAGCCTACTGGGGTGCAGGTGCAAGCTGGGCTGGCACTCAGCTGGAAGGGTTCCCAGACACCTGGTTGGAGGAAGGAACCTGGGCTGGGCCATGGCAGGTCAGGGCTGGTGTGGGACCCGGCTCCCTCGCCTCTATGAGGACACGGCCTGGGTGGTTGTCTGGGTTGAGGAAAGGTCAGGTGAGGCTGGACCCTCAGTGGAGGTGGACAGGGATGTTTGCGACCTCTGGCCTGTTATTGTGACCCTTGTCAATTCCACACTAAAACAACAGCTTTGAAACCACCCCCTACTCCCCCCTTCCCTCAAAGGGCACTGTGGGAGTGAAAGGCCACTTTCACCAGGGCTGTGGGAGAGAGCCTTCAAAGGCACCTCTGACAGTTTCCAGGAGGCCCTGGGCAGCAGTGCACACGCCTAGAGACTGTGCCTGGTAGGGCCTGTGCTGGGGTGGGGAGGTATGGGGGGGTCTGTGCCTGGCAGGGCCTGCACCTGGTCAAGGTGCTATTCAAGCTGCAACTTGAAGCAGGTGCAGTAGTGTAACACAGCCATCTACACACACACTTGTTTTCCGTATTCTCAGTGCTTTTTCTGTTCTGTTTCTGATACTAGAACCATGAGCCCATGATGGATGTGGGACTCTTCTTAGTCGCTCTTTAAATTGTCACTTTTAAAATCTTATTTAATGACAAATAAATTAAAAGTGTTTTATTCCTTAAAAAAAAAAGTTTCAGCCAAACCAGTTGTCCAACTCTGTGGGGGAGGGCACAGTAATGCTATTTCTTACAACTCATCAAGTGATCTAATGGAAGGAGACCATGTAGCTAAGCATTTCTTCTGAAGCTTTAATTCACATGCAGAACCCTTGGGAATCAGGGCCCTATCTGAAAAGTTATGATTCTGTAGGTCTCCAGTGAGGCCCATGGAATGGCACCTCTAGTTCCCTGGTGGAGCTGACCTGCTTTAGGTAACAGTGGCTACAGATACTAGACTCAGAACACCTGAGACCTGTGAGTTTTGTGAGACTGGATTAGGAATTTCTAGAAGGACAGGATTCCAGGCTGGATTCCTGGCGCTGGGGATGATCTGGAATGGCATGGCCAGGTCCATAGGCACTGTGTAGGTACAGGGGGCCGGGGAAAATCACATGGTGGCATCAGAGTTGTGTGAGAGGCCTGCCCTCAGATTCCCTCCCAAACTACCTTGAGTCCCCAGGTTTTCACTTTCTTCCGTCCCATGGGCCACATAGTATACAGGACAATCCACTGCCCGATCCCCTGTCCAAAGGTAAGTGGAGTCTCAATCTTTAAAATATGAGGAGCAGAAAAATGTTTACATCACAGCTTTATTTGAAAATAAACCAAAGAAGCATACTCCAGAAGCCTGTCAAGAGATGAGATTGTTAATACCCCATTCATTTTCACCTTCTCCAACTGACCCCCAAATATATTTTTATTGTTGTTCCCATTACTGTTTTACTATAGTAAGAACACTTCACATGAGATCTAGCCATGTTTTCATTAAAATTTTAAGTGCACAATACAAGAGTGTTAACAACAGGCACAATGTTGTACAGTGGATCTCTGAAACTTATTAATCTTCAATAAATCAAAATTTGTATCTGTGAATAACAACTCCCATTTCCAGTCTCTCAGCCTCAGGCAACATTAATCTTTGTTCTAATCTTTATTCCTGTGAGTTTGACTCTTCTGTGGGAAATCTCAACCTGATTTATACAGGGTTTATACATTAAAATTACTTACTATGACACATAAGTTTAAAAATGTATACAGTCATATTATTACATTTAAAGGGAAGAAATATGATTAAATGAATACAGATAAGCTCCCAAATTTGCTAGAGTCTAAGAAACATAATTATTATGAAATAAATAAAAATTCCTGAAACATGGCAGAGTCACTATAATAAAACCTTAGAGCAGCCCTAAATCTTCATGGGGAAATTTATGCTTTTAACTACAGATAAGCAGCTCAATAGGCCCAAGTCATTGTTTCTATTGACATTGTTCTTGGGAATAAAAAATTAGTACCTTTTCCCTCTATGCATATCTCTGTATCCAGATTCCCCTGTTAAGAAGGACAACAGGCATATCGGAGGAGGGCCCACTATTAATGTCCTTATTTTGAGTTGATTATCTCTTTAAGGATCCTATCTATAAACAGTGTAATATTGCAAGATACTGGTTAAGATTTCTACTTATGAATTTTGAGGGACACAACTAAACCCCTAAAAGTGTATGTGTGTGCATGTGTGTGTATCTGTGTGTGTGTATCTATAAAAGTGTTATAACTCCCATCCCTAACCCAGGACAGCCATTAATCTGTTTACTATACTGATGGAATTGAATTTTAATTTTAATAACTTTATCATTTTCAAACAATCATTAATTCACAAATTTCATTTAACCCAATGTCTTTTATTTAACTAAATATATTTTTACACTAAACAGTTCTATTTCAAAAACAGTCAATATTTAAAGACAATTATTTGGTAAGTTTTTCACATCCATTTTCCCTTACTAAGTTCTGAAGCTTCCGGTGGGTATTTTCCACTGAAGGCACATCTCACTCAAGTGAGACTGGCCACAGCTCACAAGTGCAATGGCCACATGAGGAGACTGGCTGCCACAATGGATGGGTCAGTATTCAAGTATCAACATGAAAGTATTTTACTGCAACACGAGGGGAGACTATGCCCTGTGAAAAGCAACTTCTTTCAGTGTATTAATACTTTCTTTGTGTCCAAGCATAACATCAGTTTTGTAACTGAACATGGTCTTAGGAAAATATTATTTTTTTTGTAGG
>NW_005876917.1:0-9269 GCF_000147115.1 Myotis lucifugus | reverse complement strand
GGTTTGACCAGAAATGAGAAAAGTGAAGCCAACTTGATTTATTCCTTAATATAAAACCAAATGACTTCTTGACCACATCACCGTGTCAGGCATAATACGTTTCATTGATTTACTTATTTTTATGACAATGATTTTTTTCTACAAGGAACTGAGGAGCACTTTCTTTGAGAAAGTTTTATATTTGTCTTTTCAATAATTCTTTTTGAGCTTAAATGTTAAACACTGGAAAGAGAAGGCACCAGGGTTAAACTGGCCTGAGAAGTTCTTGCTGTTTGACAGCCCATTCTGGGTGAGGCTCCCCTCTGAATGATAGCTTAGACTGGATGCTCCTGGTAACGCACGCTGTTGGTTCCGTTTTATCAGACAGCAGCATTTACCTCCCATCCATTTACATTTGTAGATGCTTTACGTTCATACATCATTGTATCTAAGCACTGAGCTGAGACAACAGGGAGCTGCTTCTATGCACATCCCTCTCTATACCCCCTCCACTGACAGGAAAACTTCCCTTGCATTCATTTATTTTGATTACAAAACTATAATACATGCACAGAATTAAACATTTAAATATAGAAGCAGCATTAAAATAAAAAATAAAAATCTCCTTCCTATAAACACCGCCTTACAAGAGGCAACAAATTTTACTATTACTGATCTTTTCTGTGGTTATATTCACAGCACTGAATTACATATTTCTAATTTGATTTGTTAATTCATCAATTTTATAGTCTATTTACTACCAATTATGAAAGATGAAGAATCTAGCTCTATTTCCATCTCTTCATTCATTCACCAACTGTTGTTAATATTTTTATTATTGGGGTGTACTTTACAATTGTTAAAACACATATATATGTTTCTTAACCCTTCAATTTCAGCCAGAATCTATTGATTTCACTGTCTTAGATAAGGAGGTAAATGCATGAACATTTTCTCCTACTTTTCTTTCTCTGTCTCTCTCTCCGAAAATTGGTTGGCTGTACCATTGCTTTTCTACTGCCAAAATTTATTTCATGCATTCCTCTCTGTATCTGCAATGCAATTTTCTACTTTAAATTAATTGAGAACCAATATTTTTGTATTGCAAGAATCAAGTAATGTGAATATGCTCATAGAGAAAGAAATGTAATCCTGTGCTTTCAAGCTCTTCATTTGACTGACAATATTTCAAGTTTCAAAGTCAAAGAGTTTCTTGCTCTATACTCCATAATTGATGTAAAGTCATGCCAAATTTTATTTCACTTGCTATTTGTGTCATACCTTTCTTTCATCACTTAAAAAAAAATTCATACAGGAGACAGAAAAGAACAATTTGCTCTAGCTTTTCTGCAGCCACTCCATTAGCAATTGTCCTGCTTAGAGCCCATTTCTGCTTTCTGGTTTTGGCATCAGCTAGCTCTGCTGGGCACCAGCAGGGGTGGTAGCTGCCCTTCTCGGTCTGACTGACTCCTGTGCATTTTTGAGATACTGTGTTCTTTGTTGGGACCTACTTATCAACATGATCCCATCTACATTCTTTCTTCTAGGAACTTACCAAAACTTCTAATCTATTGATGGGTCTTGTATTAGTTTGGGTTCTTCAGAGAAACAAGAACCAATTGTTCTGCTGGTGTGGCTCATTTGGTTGAGCATTGTCCCATGTACCAGGAGGTCGCTACTTCGATTCCCAGTCAGGGTGTTAGGGCACATGCCCAGGTTGTGGACTCAACCCTCAGCAGGGAGCATGCAGGAGGCAGTCAATAAAAATATTTTTTAAAAAGAACCAATAGGATATACATCTCTACATCTATCTATCTATAGCCATCTATCTTACTTATTTATTACAAGGCACTGCCTCAGGTGATTATGGGGGCTGAGAAGTCCCAACATAGCAGTTGGCAAGCTGAAGACCCAGGAGAATCAACAATGTCGGTGCAAAGTAGAAGGGAAAGCATTGAAAAATACACCTGATAAGGGGTTAATATCCAAAATATACAACATACATACAACTTAACAAAACAAAGACAAACAATCCAATTTAAAAATTGGCAAAGGACCTAAATAGACACTTCTCCAAAATGGACATACAGATGGCCAAAAGACATGCCAAAAAATGTCCAAATTCTCTAATAATCAGAGAGATACAAATTAAAACAGTTTCCTCAAAAAATTAAATATGGAACTGCCATTTGACCTAGTGATCCCACTTCTAGGAATAGATCCTAAGAAATCTGAAGCACCAATCAGAAAGAACATATGCACCCCTATGTTCATAGCAGCGTGATGCATAATAGCTAAGATCTGGAAACAGCTTAAGTGTCCATCAGTAGATGAGTGGCTAAAAATGCTGTGGTACATATACACCATGGAATACTATGCTGCAGTAAAATGGAAGGATCTCTTTGAGACAGCATGGAGGAACCTGGAGAGTATTATGCTAAGCAAAATAAGCCAGTCAGAGAAAGACAAGTATCCCATGATCTCACTCATATGTGTAATCTAATGAACAAAATAAACTGACCAACAAAGTAGATCCAGAGACATAGAAGCAAGGAACCGACTGTCCAATCTTCAAAGGGAAGGTGGGGGTGGGTGGATGGGTGGGAAGAGATCAACCAAAGAACTTGTATGCATATATGCATAACCCATGAACACAGACAATAGGGTGGTGAAGGCCTGGGGTGGGGGTGGAGGTGGGCTAGAAGGAGTCAATGGGGAAAAAAAGGGGACATATATAATACTTTCAACAATAAAGATTTTTTTTTAAAGAATTGAAAGGATATTCAGTTAAGTGTTAATTTTGTTAAGTACATATTGGTGGAAATATTGCAGGCAAGGCTTCTTAAGAATAGCTTTTCCCCTGGTAACACTAAGAAGAAAAAAAATATAATGTAGTCTTTGGTACTTATTCCTCACAGGCACTAAGGATGGCTGTGGTAAACGCTTGGGAACTAGGAACATGGGTGGTGTAAGTTTCACTCTGAGTCCTAAGGCAGGAGAATACCTATGTCCCAGCTTGAAGACAGTTATGCAGAGAGAGTGAATTCCCCCTTGCTCAGCCTTCTGTTCTATTCAGGCTTTCAACAGATTGAAGATGGTCCACCCCCTTTAGGGAGGGCAATAGTCCTTACTCAGTCTAACAGTTCAAATGTTAATCTCATCCAAAACACACCCAGAGACACACACACCCAGAATAATCAAATATCTGGGCACCCTGTGTCCCAGTCCAGTTGACATAGAAAATTATCAATCACAGATCTCTTTCCAATTTTCAGTTTCATTATATTTTTAATAACATTTGCATGGGATTTTGGCAGATGGTAAACACAGTCCATCCTTTTGAGCCAGAATTTTTGCTGACTTCCTGGTGTTAGTACGGTAGCTAGCGAGATTATTTATTTTTCTGGATAATGTCTGCTGGTGCTCAGCCCACTTTCTCCTCTGTAGTGACGGGTCTGGAAATTTCATTCCCAAACTCTCTTGCTGACTGGTTCCTATTAAGTTCTGCCAGTAGGAAGCATTTCAGTAGGGTTACAAGAACAACGAAGGGGGGAGTCTTTTTGCTTCTGGTTCCAGCTGGAGCAGTGGCCAACAGTACAGGTGGCTGTGAGTTATTCCGACCTCCAGCAGTGTCTCTGGCTTCTGGAATAGCAGGAGTTAGTCATGGGGATGACAGATGACCATGGACTCCAGGGGGATTGGAGACAACCTCAGCAGCAAATGCTTATTTCCAGACTCTGTGTAGTGTGCCTTGACCCTCCCTTTTACTCCTCCACCCAACTAAAAGATTTATAAGCAATATCTTGTATTATATTCACATTTATTTGAAAATTTCAGAGAATTTCTGCTTTCCTGCTTGGGCTGTGACTGATAGGCTGAATAACATTGCATTTCTTGTATTTTTTTGAGATAATACGATATGTTTTTAAATTATAGCACCAGCTCAAAGGAAAACTTAGAGATGATCATTAACTTCTATTTATTGTTTACTATTTTCTAGTCACAATAACTGAGGTAAATATTATTATACTCATTTTATGGATTATATCACAAGTTTGGGTATATATTTTGGACAAAAATTACGCAGTATAACTGATTTCCAAACCAGATATTTTACTCTTCATCTGAGAAAATCATATTAATGTTCAATATAAATCCTAACAAGTTGAATTAGCATCTGAGTAGCTGGAAGACCCCTTTACTTAAATTTCCTTTAACAAATGAGAATGAATCTAATCATTTTATATTCTTACTTTGAAAGATTGTTGGGTGGACTTTGATTAAAATAGTGCAGAAGAGTCCAGAATTCAGCAGAACTCTTCAGTGTAGACAATTCAGATGATAGATAGGCTGGTTATTCTGAGTTTTTAGTCATTAATATATGTTCAAAATACGTATCGATATGCATGATCAGAATACTGTATTAAGGAAAAAAGCACAGTTTCTTAGGGGATTTTGCTTTTTCTATTAAAGTATTCAGAGGAAGTTGTAGTGGGTCAGCTTGCATATCTTCATACGGAGGCACTACTGCATCCAACTACAAATAGCAAACAAGATTTCACCTGCTGTGGTTTCAGATAAAGGCTTGCCTGAGACCATTCCCATGCTGAGTAAGGATGACATTTCCTAACTGAATATACTCTAGAGAGAAAGAAGACCCATTGAGGGAAGGTTTATTCCTTGGGAAGGTTTTTGGAAAAGTCTTTCCAGAAAATTACCAAGCATATATTCTAGTTACAGCACTTACTATAGCAGATTTTATAGATTTTGTAGGTTGCCACTTCTCTTTGAATTGCAATGTGCCAGCAAAGTTGTTCTTGAGTAAAGAGCTCTTACAAATGTGAAAAAGAATAGCACATTTTAGATATTTGTACACCCGCCCTTGTATCTCTTCCCCTCTACACACAGCCACATAACTCATATCTAAGAAGCATCAAGCTCGGCTCAAGGAGGGAACAATTTTCTTATGCATTGCCTGGTTGCCTTTGCTCTTTCTCTGCTTTTTGACAACCCTCCCCTCGTGGGACTGGGAGAGCCAAGGTAAGTAATTAGAAGTGTAGGGCAAACATACACTGATGTGCTCTGAGAAGAACACCAAGCCCTCGAGTCATCACTTTTGGAGTTGACTGTAGTGTAGAGCATCTACCATGTCCAAATACATGCACCAGCTACCACTCTATCTAAGTTTAATATGGCACCATGTGTCCTACTGTTTTACTTAAAAGGAAAGGGAAAATTCTTTCTTCTCAGACAAATAATCAAGCACTCTTGATGTGTTTGCATAGTGTGTGTGTGTGTGTGTGTGTGTGTGTGTGTGTGTGTGTGTGTGTGAGCAATAACCACTTACCACTTAAGAAGAGTTGTTTCCTATTGTCAAAGCCTGCACTTCAGCCACAAGCATCACATGTGTCCTGGTGGATGCCCTGATGGTTTCCATTTTCACAAAATCATGTGGCAAGAGATTGAGTTTCAGTGTGACTTGAGTTTTGAAGTTTCATTTACCCTTTTGCAGATTTATAGGGTCACTAGTGTTAAAATGGGAGTAGTTCTAATAGTAAGTTTACAGCATTAAAAAAAAATTAGAAAAAAGGAAGAAATATAAAGGCTATGCAAACTAATGGTGCATTTGCCAGGTGTGTTTTTCTACGCTTTTCAATCGAAGCAGGGATGCTGAAGTTCAGTATATGTCTGGATCAATACACTTATCCAGCCCTTGTTGAGTTTTCTCTAAAATCAGCATAATAGTTTTTTTAAATGGAAGCCTTAATTTGCTCGACAAAACTCTTATTTGAAAACATAATGTGCTTAGTCGAGTTTTACAGAAGTCTCCTAGCTATTTTTAGTCAGACCTATGTAAAATTTATTCCTTGAGAACTATAAAATTCCTACAAAAGGCAGTGGGAGCAGATAATCATAAATAGCTGAAACAAGAGATTCCGTATGACAAGCAGAATGGTAGAGCTGGACAGTTCCTGAAAAATCACATATTATGACACTTCCATTTTGCAGATATAATAACGGAGGCCCAGCAGGGTTAAGTGGCAATTCAGTATCACCCAACATGTAGTAGTAGGGCTGTATCTTATAGCCATATTTCAAAATTAGTGCCTTGTTTAGTGTTAGTGTTTCTGCAGTTCTTGAATTGGCTGGAGGGAAAGTCCTTGAAACTTGAGATGGACAGCTGTGGGAACTTGATGTGCAGGAATGTCAAGTGCAGAGTGAGTCCTGGATACTAACCGCCATCATTCATGTTCCCCTCCCTTCCTGGTTGCCCAAGTGAAAACACATGCTTAGTCGATGAGAATTTAAGTTAGTAAATAATATGTCTTAATGTCCCTTGTATAAGAAATAGAAGCTCTGAGCATGGCAAACAATTCCCTACCCCAAAAAGACACATGTTGTACAGTATGTGAGTAATATAAGGGTATCATAGACCACACATCTGAAATAAGAACTTTTATTTCTCTATTACTTAAATTATCCCACAATGATTAGTTATCCTCAAAAGTTTAAAAAAAAGTCATTATGGAAATTTCCATACAAAACACAATCACGCCTTAGCACGTTTCTACTTTAATCTCATGACAATAGCCTTTTCAGTTACAGCACGTAGAAGCTGTCAGCTGGATGATGTTGGAATGCCTGGTTCATCAAGCGCACTCAAATAAGAGTCTGTGACTATAATGCACAGTTAGGAAGGTGGGGTAGAAGGACGCTGGACCAGCTGCTCCGCTCTGTTTCTGTGTGAGCATGTGTGTGTGTTTGAAGGAAGACTCTTCTCCATTTCAGTTCTGTGCTTGTTTTTTTCAGGCACCACCCACAGAAGAGAAGTGCAAATCTTTAGGCAGGTGGTTTAGAGCCAAAATATTTTCCCACTTTAAATTACTCAGCTGAAATGCCTGGTTCTTAAATCTGCTTCCCATATAAACAGCAGGACAGGGGGATAGAAATGATGCGCTGGGATTAAAAAAAAAACCTTCTGTACTTCCCTAAAGGTCTTGGGAGTCAAGTTCATTGTGAATTGAGTGCCTGTAAGATGGGGGCAAGCACAGGCTCCAGAGTGCGAATTAAAGAGCAGAATGTCAGCTTCTTCCTTTGTGCTGAGCTGAGCTCCAGGGGGGAGGAGGAGGAGTGCTTTCTGAACTCAAAGGTGCATTCCTCCTCCCTGTCACATTCCAAGCCAAGCAAAACTATCCAGGCTGTGATTTCCATACAGCAAGGCTAACGGTCCTTGACAATCACAAAGAAGGGAGTTTTCTCTCTTCACTGATGTTAGCAGGACCCCTTTTCCTCTCTGGACAACTTCTGTGCAAAGATGGCATTTGGAAGAAGGCATAGCTTCCTTCTTTTCCATCTCGTCCCCCTTTTCTTTCCTTTGCAGGTTAATTTCTCCCTATAGATAAGGACAACGCTTGAAGGATTTGGCTGGGCACTAATGGAGGGAAGCAGTCCAAATGCTAGAAACCTAGACAGAGAAGATAAGAGTCCTTTGGGAACCCATTTGTAAAATCTTCTGCAAGGAAGAGCATTTCAGCAGATCCCGCAATGAGTTTAGGTGTGTTCCTCCTGTCACCTCATCTAACTTAGATGGGCTTAAGCAAAAAAGCACATATATTGCCATTTCTGCTTCTTTCTGTCACACATAAGTGCAAGGAAGGAGTTTAGACTTAAATTGGAAAGTGCTTACTTAGGATGGGAAAGTGGTGTAAGTCAGTTAATTTGTCTAGCTAATCATTTTCAAGTCAGAGATGAAAACCAACTGATTCTTCTAAGAACCCTAACATGCAAGCTAATTTTTCCAAAGTTGTATTTTGGAGCAAGTATGAACATAGATGATGATGATGAGATGCAATTTTAATTTTCCTTCCGTTATGAATCTCTTGTGATGGGTCAGAGCAAAGGTAGTGCAGGGGTGCACTACCCGCCGTGGAACAATTCCTCCTGCTCCCAGCACATCTGTCTAAAGGTGTAAGGTTGCTTGTTAAGCTCAGAAGCATATCTAGGGATCTAATTAAAGTGCATTGGCCTCCTCGCATGTTGATTTGGAATCACAGGTGGAGCAGAAACTATGTGAACTTTATGGAATTGTGTTTAACTCTCACTTGCAATTGGAAAGTGACCTCCTCTTTTTCTCCTACCTTTATTAATAGACACATGTATCTTGGTCATCTTACTATTTCTTTTCATTTCAAACTTTTTATGTAAATGATTTTGGTTTTTGTCATATTGGTCTGATTCTCCTGAAGTTGCTTTTATGTCAGCAAGATGTTAAGACTGTGTGATGGACGACATGTTGAAGAAAAGGTACTTGGCTAACTCGTTCCTTATTACTTCTGGAATGTGGCAAGCTTCAGTTTCATTCAATAGAGTTTACACAGCTGTGCATAAGGACAGCTTATGAGGCCTTGGAGTTCAATCACTCAGCAAAATAAATCAATCAACAAATATTTATTGGACATCTCTGTTGGTAGAAAAAGGTATCTAGAGTTGGTGCTGGAACATTTTACTAATCCACTGGGAAAGAATTTAAGTTAAAAAGACTTTTAATAATTATCAAATATTATAGATAATTTAGGATGTGTTCAGAATTGCTAACTATGTTATGAATAGATCTGTGTGAAATTGTGCACGTTTTGTGGAGTGATAGGCACAAAGTCTAAAGAAACTTGCAATCAAATATCAATATTTCCACCTGGCTGGTATGGCTCAGTGTTTGAGCATTGGTCCATACACCAGGACGTCAGTTTGATTCCTGGTCAGGGCACATGCCTGGGTTTCAGGCTCAATTCCCAGTAGGAGGTTTGCAGGAGATAGTTCATCTATGATTGTTTCTCTCTCATCCATGTTTCTATCTCTGAAATCAATAAGAACATATTAAAAAAGATATATATCAGTAGTCCCAACTGTACCTACTGAATAGAACAAACTGAATATAAACATCAAAAGACTCTTTAGAAATACAGATTGATGTCTTAGAGTGAATTTAACTTCAGCTATACACTGTTCAGCAAGCATGTCAACTCCAAAGGTTAACATGAGCCAAATAAACAAGTCTCAAGTTTATGTGGTCCACAAAAAACCAAAAGGTTCAATTTTCATAGAAACATAGGTTTATTTCAATAGAGACATGCTGAACACAAAGGGCTAAAATAAATGAGTAATCATTATCATAAAATAATAGAACATTTTAATAAAAATTAGTATGTTTTCTTGAACATGAACTTACCAGACACTGAATAACTGCACAAATTAATAAGTGTAACGAAAGTAAACCTATTTTTCTTGTTCTC
>NW_005876916.1:0-9269 GCF_000147115.1 Myotis lucifugus | reverse complement strand
CAGCAGCCCCTGAACAATGGATGAACAGATGACTCAGACACAGTTCGATTGTGAAAGAGAGGGCTAAGGGGCCCCTGGCTCTAGAGGCCAGGGCAGCCTCGATTGCCTGCCTCGTTAGGCCTTTATTGGAATTTTTATCTTTAGATGCAATCAGTAGGGTGAGTAATCATGGGAGGACACATCCATTTACATTGTCCTGTAGGCAAGGGCACCCAGGGATTAAGCATGAGGATTCCAGTAAACACCCGGGGGTCTGCTCGTGCATAGATTTGTTTGGAAAGGTCAAGGAATAATTAGGGGCACCACCTTCTGCACTCCCCTAAGGCGGAGTTCTGATAAACAGGGCAGGCGCCCTTCCACACACTTCCCTTTTCTCAGAATGTCCTCCTGACAACTTTCCAACCAAGTCTCGTGTGCTCCCCAACACTGATTCATAATTGAACTGTAACACTGTTGAGCTGTCCAACAGTCTCTTGCTTTTCTCAGTCATGCTATTCTCACAGCCGTGATGTATCACAATTGACCTGTTTGCACTGAATAAAGTTTTCTTCTTCACTGCCCCCAAACTGGGGATTCTTGTTGCTGTTGAATTGACACCGACGACTATTGATTGATTGATAACATAAAAGTAATAAAATGCTTAGCTGAGGCTGGATTTTTAGCTATGGCCAAGTGTGGAAATGAGAAAATCCTTTCCCAAAATAGGAATTACAAAGCTATAAAAAATTGACAAAACAACCATTTCAGTGTTCAGGAAAATGACCAGTCATATAATAATCTGAGGGGCATTTATGCTTGAAAACTGCTGAATTTCAGATAAGAACCATGGGACCTGTATGGCACTCTTGCTGTCGCTGCTCCCATGGACACTTCCAAAGCAAATCATTGGCCCCCCAAGCTCAGTAAGTGCAAATGTTCTGCCAGTTTTTCTGCTGTAGTTGATGGGTGGTGCCCATGCCATGCAGTTCACTTCCAAGTTTGGGTCAAAACACATGCAAACATCCTAGATAATAAAAGCCCAGGGACCATAACGGCGGAACGACTGGAATGACCACGCGACCAGTCACTATGAGGTGCATTGATCACCTCTCAGTCCCTTCCCCCAGGCCCGCAGGCTCAGATTTTCAGATGGCAAACGGGGGACCAGGTTGGCTGGTGGCAGTGGCGGGGTGGAACCAGGGGCTGGCGAGGGGAACCGGGTGGCTGGCAGCAGCATGGCGGGACTGGGGACTTGCGAGCGGGCAGAAGATGGCCTTGATCGCAGGCTAGGCCTAGGGACCCTACCTGTGCACGATTTCATGCACTGGGCCTCTAGTATTATTATAACAAGAGGGAAGCTATCAAAAACTAAAAGGTAGTGACAGAAAGATACCAGAGTTAACATGAAGGGACAATTTGAGCATCAATTGAATAATACATAATGAATATAATTTATAAATATACTGAATTAATTAAATATTACAAATGTCTAGTAATATTCCAAAATAAAAAAAATAGAAAGAAAAATTATCATGATTGGACAAAATTGAGAGAAACAGCAGCATAAGATCTTTATCAAAATTGGCAAATAAGTGAATAAGCATTTAGTTTGTCTTTCTACTATGAACCATTTTTTAGACTACCAATTAGAAAATAACCACTTTGCAATCCCTAATAAAACAACGGATTCTTTAATGAGCATCAATAGATGAAACCCAGATGAAAGGTTGAGTGGGAAATTGACAATGGTAGGAGCAGGCTGCTGGCAACTAAACTCACTGATCACATGTAGCACCATTGATAGTAAGACAATCTATACTATGCATCTTCTGAGGTGATATGCTATATAAAGTACATAGCCTCTCCTATAAAAGAGTTTTATCAATAATATTGACGTTGAATCTAATCAAGCTTCTAGTACTAATCCCCACTTATCAAAAATGTAAGGGATGTAAAGCAGTGGTTCTCAACCTTCCTAATGCTGCGACCCTTTAATACAGTTCCTCATGTTGTGGTGACCCCCAACCATAAAATTATCTTCGTTGCTACCTCATAACTGTAATGTTGCTACTGTTATGAATCGTACTGTAAATATCTGATAGGCAGGATGTATTTTCATTGTTACAAATTGAACATAATTAAAGCATAGTGATTCATCACAAAAACAATATGTAATTATATATGTGTTTTCCAATGGTCTTAGGCAACCCCTGTGAAAGGGTCGTTCGACCCCCAAAAGGTTCACGACCCATAGGTTGAGAACCGCTGATGTAAAGGAACAAGTTAAGTGACACCACAAGGAAAAAACTGCCAAATCAATAATATCCACCATTCTATAGGAACATGGGCCTGACTTCTGCAATCAGAAAATAGGCAGGCCTGGCTGGCATGGCTCAGTGGTTGAGCATTGACTTGTAAACCAGGAGGTCATGGTTCCATTCCCCGTCAGGACACATGCCCGGGTTGCGGGCTCGATCCCCAGTGGGAGAGGGGAAGTATAGAAGGCAGCTGATTCATGAGTCTCTTTCATCATTGGTGTTTCTATCTCTTTCCCTCTCTGAAATCAATACAAATAAAAAATAAGAAAATAGGCAGGAAAAATAGGATTAACAAAATGGGAGTGCGGGCTCATTTATATTAAAAGAAATTTTGAAGGAAGTAAGAGCCTGTGGAAATGTGTGGACAATGCTTAGATCCTATTTCAAATAAACCAATCCTAAGGCTGGCCAGGCGATATCATTACTTTTATAATTAATTTTGCAACTGTCTTTTATTATGCAGATGTCTGCAGTATAAAAAAGTAATGAATGACTCCATGTATTAATATGGTCTGTAGAAATTAGATCCTATGGATAATTATAAGCCACTCTGTTTGAAACAGTGAACGGGGCATTTCCACACTGGATCATAAAAACTAGAATGGTCAGCATTTGTGCCCTTCAATATAGGATAGTGATGAGGTTATAATGAAACAAACAAACAAATAAAGCATAAAGTAGGAAGAAGACTCTAGAAATAACCTAACCCCACCTCCCACCTATTGAAAAAATTCTATCAATTCAGAGCTATCTAAACCAGTGGTTCTCAACCTGTGGGTCGCGACCCCTTTGGGGTCGAACGACCCTTTCACAGGGGTCGCCTAAGACCATCGGAAAACACATATATAATTACATATTGTTTTTGTGATTAATCACTATGCTTTAATTATGTTCCATTTGTAACAATGAAATTGGGGGTCACCACAACATGAGGAACTGTATTAAAGGGTCACGGCATCAGGAAGGTTGAGAACCACTGAAAACAGATAGATCGTCATCCCATTTCTACCTTTAATATTTTTTGACCCGGAGAGCCCACCACCTTCTGAGGATCTCAAGTTAGAAAGAGCTGACATGTGCTATCTTTAGCCCCTTGGTCCTGGTTTTGTTTTCTGAGTGCTCAGGGAAAGCACATTCCCTCTTCAATACTAGCCTTTCATACATTCAAAGGACAATATCATGCTCGACCTCAGGCCTTCCAGGTAAACCTCCCCAGTTCCTTCACCCAGGCCCCGTATAACAGCATTTTCAGACCTTTTGCATTTTTGCCACTTCCATGGAATCCTGAATTTACTCCATCTGGTAGAGAAATTCTCCCAACATTATCTCAGTCTACGGAGTGTTTTAGTTAGTACCCAGGGAGTTCAGAAAACTCCATTTTCATACTAATTCAAAACGTAAGACTCCAATAACCTCTAATTTTACAGTGAATATTCATAAACATTTGTACTGTGCTCAGTATAATGCAATCAGATTTTAAAATTCATTTTTATTCTTGAGTGGGAAGCAAGCTCCAAAAATTTAGGAACTAGTCCACCAGAGTGGACACGATTTATGAGTAACCGTCCTAAATTGCTTGGATGTTTGTCATGTCTGAGTTGAAAAATGCAAATGAATGTGTTGCTGGTTCCATAAATCTGGTACAGGAATATTTTATTTTTGAATTGGAAAAAAATATATTTTACTCTTTAAAAGGTAACTTGGCACAGAATAAGACTAGATACCTGCCACAGGAGGACACAACAATAACAAAAGCCCCTCAGTTTATTCTTTTTATGTTTTTATTGGTAATCAGATGTTAAAAGTGAACAGATGTGCTGCTAATTTTCAGAAAGATTTTAAAAAATGTTTCTTGTTGTGTAAATATGCATGTTTAGGTAAAATCTATGAAGTCACTAAAATATCATAGCCACCCTTTCAGTATTTACTGCACAGTTTTGCAACAAACCCTAAATTGTGGCAAATCATAGACACATTCCAAAGGAAATATGAAGTTATATTTTTGAATCGTTTCCTCTAGAAATGTGTTAGACAAAATAGACAAATCAATGTGCTGTCTTCCATACCAGGAGGAAAAACAAAATTTAATATTGATAAGGAGTAATGTACAAACTGCTTTTTAGGTAATGAATGCATGATGAAGTGATGAAATTCCCAAGTGTCCATATCTTTATACTTCCGAGTGGTTTTTATCAGTACTAGAGCATGAACTGACCCAAATACAAATATAACTCATTCTTTCTTTAATATAAACAATAGGTCCAACCTTTTCTATGTCATCATTACATTTATCTGCATAGTCACCTTTCTTCAGGATGCTTCTGTGTATAACTACCAAACTGATTGGATCACTGATTAAGATTCTGTGAACATTCTTGCTGATATGTTTTGCCATTTTCACCTAATATGGGATGCTAGAGCAAAGTATTTTAACTGTAATTATGTATGCTAAGTATAGATAATAACATTTTGTCTTTTAACACTTTATAGCCCTAGCTGGTGTGGCTCAGTGGATAGAGCATCGACCTGCAGACTGACAGGTCCCAGGTTCAATTCTAGCCAAGGGCACGTACCTCACTTGCAGGCTCCTCCCCGGCCCGGGCCCTGGTCTGGGTGCGTGCAGGAGGCAACCAAGCGATGTGTTTCTCTCACATTGATATTTCTCTGTCTTTCCCTCTCTCTTCCACACTCTCTAAAAATCAATGGAAAATATCCTAGGGTGAGGATTAATAAAAAAAAAAAAGTTCTTTACAGTTTCCCTATTATTTTCACTTAAATTAAGATGGAAGCATGGCAGGTAGAATAAGTCTCCAGTCAGTCACGAGAGGGACAGGTCCTGGTAGAAGGGAGGCTTAGAAGGAGAGAATACTGCAAAGCAGAAGGAAAAGATGGCACCTCACACAGGAAACTTGCTCAAGTAAGAGAAACAAAGATTCAGACAAGTGTCACTGTATAAGCAATCTGTCCATCATATGTTTTTCCCAGGGATAACTTCCCTTTGCCCCCTGTGAAGCGGAATAAAGTCTTGGAATAGGAGAGAGTAGTACTTACAAAGATAGACCCTGAAGTCACACTGCCTGAGCTGTACTCCTGGCTTGGCATTTCCTATCTAGGTTAACTGTGCAAGTTACTTCATCATTCTGTTCCTCAGTTTGTTTGTTTGTTTTTAAAATATATTTTTATTGATTTCAGAGAGGAAGGGAGAGGGAGAGAGAGACAGAAACATCAATGATGAGAGAGGCTCATTGATGGGCTGCCTCCTGCACGCCTCCTACTGGGGATCAAGCCCGAAACCTGGGCATGTGCTCCTGACCCGGAATCGAACTCGGTACCATTTAGTCCACAGGCCGATGCTCTATCCACTGAGCCAAACTGGCTAGGGCTGTTCCTCAGTTTCTTGATAAGTATAGTACCTACGCCACAGGTTTGTGTGAGGATTCATGAGTTAATATGCATAAAGTGCTTATATCGCATAGTCATCCCTTGGTATCTTTAGGATATTGGTTCCAAGACACCTCCCACCACACACATATACCAAAATTTGCGGATGCTCAAGTCCCTTATAATAAAATGTCATAGCATTTGCATATAACCTACACACGTCCTTCCGTACACTTTAAATCTTCTCTAGATTACTTATAATACCCAATACAATGTAAATGCTATGTGAAGAGTTGTTATACTTTATTTTTTAGGGAATACTGACAAGAGAAAAGTCTGTACATATTCAGTGCATATGCAACCATCATAGGTAACTGCATAGTACATGTCAACAACAACATAACATTTTTTTCTCCGAATATTTTTGGTGTGCAGTTGGTTGAACCTGCAGATGTGGAACCTGTGGATATAGAAGGCAAAGTGTGCTTACCATGTGTCAGGTGTTATTCAAAGTCTAGCCATTAAATGTTTTATCTTAACCTCAAGTGTGGTTTGCAGTATATGGGGAAGGGCCATGAGTTCACTTCGGGAGATCAATGCTTCCTTATGTCCCCACGTTGGCAATAAGAATTAGTGAGATCCCAATAGGAAGATGAATATTAGAGGTATTTGTGCAAAACATTCATCTTTTCTTTTGCAGTTTGAGAGGCTTTCTCCATTGCTAAACATGGAAGAAAAGGGTTTTTAATTACATTAGGAAAACATTGGATTTCCTATGAGCTCTTAATTTAGTAAATATTTACCAAGTATTTATATACTAGACAGTATGCCAGGTGCTAGAGACACATCCAATGTGACAATTGTGTACATTTAATAATATTGTAGGCTTGTGCAAGGGAGGGACTGTGTTTTATTATTTTTTTATATTCTGCACAGTACTTTCCTCATAAAAGGAGAATAGTAACTATTTTGAAAATGTAACATCATTTAAGTAGAAACTGACAAATGTATAAACACTTTTTTAAAAAATATATTCCATTGATTTTTTACAGAGAGGAAGGGAGAGGGATAGAGAGATAGAAACATTGATGACAAAGAAACATCAATCAGCTGCCTCCTGCACGCTCCCTACTGGGGATGTGCCCACAACCAAGGTACATGCCCTTGATCAGAATCCAACCCGGGACCCTTGAGTCCGCAGGCCGACGCTCTATCCACTGAGCCAAACTGGTCAGAGCTGTATGAACAATTTTTTATGGGCATTAATTATTTATACTGACATTCTAGAAATATATGTGCCTTTGACTCCATTGGAGAAATATGAGGACTGAATATAGTCAGTTCTTCAAAGATGTCAAGAGTCTATTTAGCTGACAAAGAGGAGGCTCTGCTAGAACTCTCTGTTTTGGCATCCCTCCAGCCCCACCCTCGTGCACTACCAACTGACGCCCACCTGCAGGCTTACACCCCAATTCTAACATGAATTGGGAACTGATTGAGTTGCTCTAGTCACATATCAAATGGAGTTCACGATCAGGAAAAAATCAATAAAATCAATAACCACAGTTTCCTGCAATGTTCCCTTGGTTGATAAACTGTAATTCTCTGCCCTATCTCCCAATTTAGAAGATGGGCTTCTTTATTAATTTGATTCCAGCCATTTCTTTAGGCTTTTCATATTCTCTTGAGCTTGGTGCCCTGCTTTATACTTGCAGTTCCCCATTTCTAGGCGAGGGAATAGTGAATTTTAACACAAAAATCACTGGCTCCCAATTTCTAACGGTCAACATGCTTCTCTGCCTGACCTTACTAAGAGCACCAACACTCGACATGCTGTTCTCCATGCCTGTTGAATCACCACGACCAACTATGTGTTGAAAGCAGACATCGCCAGTGCCTTTGAACAGCATATTTGCCAACAGGTCTGTCTGTGCTGTCATTCCAGCCCCTGCCTAGAGTAACCATTTTGATGAGTGACCTACAATGCCTCCAGCAAATACCAACATATGACAGCATACATGAGTTTTTCCTTTGTAAATGGATATCATTGTGTCTTGTCAGAATTCTTATTTCTTTAGGCAAAGCCAAAACAGAGCAAACATTTACCAAGGAAGGATGACAAATGGTGGATCAAGCACATTTGCTTGCCCATCCTCTGGGAGAATCAATTCTGAAGCATATCCCACACAGTTTCTCAGAGCGCTCCCCAGTGAAATTAAATCTCTGGCTGCTTACAAATTTCATTTCCCGGAGAAACCAAGATGGCAGCATAGGTTAACGCCGGAGTTTGCTGCCTCGAACAACCACTTCAAAAATACAACTAAAAGACGGAACGGACATCATCCAGAACCACAGGAAGGCTGGCTGAGTGGAAGTTCTACAACTAGGAGGAACCGAGAATCAGAGGAGGCGCAGTGCTGAAGTAAAATACTAAGGTGCGGAGTGCGCGCAGCGCGGCCTGGGTGGCTGAGGGCGCAGTTGTCTGTTTCAATCCGGAGGGAGCCTCAGACTCAGAGCTCCAGATCCGGGCGAGTCTCTAGGGACCCAGACTCAAACGGGAGAAGCAGGACTGTCTGGCTACAGTCCCTCCGAGGTTTGCAGCTGTTGCTGGGACAGAGAGGCAGAGCCCCTGGGGACGGACTGAGAGCAGCCATAACTGCTCCCTCCTCCGCCCCGTTGATCCTGTGGGACCCGCCCCGCCCAAGCCCTGCACAGAGGCATTTGCCGGATAGCCTCAGGCAAAGGCTAGATTAGCACCTCCCTAGAGGACACAAGTTCTTCCACTGCAGACACAGCTGATTATCACAGCCAGTCGGCCTGGAGGTCAAATCCCTCTAGTATTAACCACAACAATCAAGGCTTAACTACAACAAGACTGCACACAAAGACCACTAGGGGGTGTACCAAGAAAGCGTAAAAAATGCGGAGACAAAGAAACAGGACAAAACTATCAAGGGAGGATATTGAGTTCAGAACCACACTTTTGAGTTCTCTCAAGAGGCTCCTAGAGTCTGTCGATAAACTTGATGAGATGTACAGGAAATCTAATGAGACCCTCGATGGTGTGATAAAGGACCATCTAGAAAGTAAGCATACACTGACTGAAATAAAGAATATTATACAGACTCCCGACAGCAGACCAGAGGAGCGCAAGAATCAAGTCAAAGATTTGAAATGTGAAGAAGCGAGAAACACCCAACCGGAAAAGCAAAATGAAAAAAGAACCCAAAAATACGAAGATAGTGTAAGGAGCCTCTGGGACAGCTTCAAACGTACCAACATCAGAATTATAGGGGTACCAGAAGATGAGAGAGAGCAAGATATTGAAAACCTATTTGAAGAAATAATGACAGAAAACTTCCCCCACCTGGTGAAAGAAATAGACTTACAGGTCCAGGAAGCGCAGAGAACCCCAAACAAAAGGAATCCAAAGAGGACCACACCAAGACACATCATAATTAAAATGCCAAGAGCAAAAGACAAAGAGAGAATCTTAAAAGCAGCAAGAGAAAGAAACTCAGTTACCTACAAGGGAATACCCATACGACTGTCAGCTGATTTCTCAACAGAAACTTTGCAGGCCAGAAGGGA
>NW_005876915.1:0-9272 GCF_000147115.1 Myotis lucifugus | reverse complement strand
TGATTCTCTCTCATCACTGATGTTTCTATCTCTCTTCCTTCCTCTCTGAAATCAATAAAAAAAATTTTTTTTTAATAATTTGGAAACTTTGGGGGAATCAGAGTGGAAGAGCTCTTCATAAAACCTTCTGTGGCCTCTTCTTACCCTGACCAGCTCTTCAGGACCACCCCTGGGTTGGGGCAGGCAGAGGGACACTGGGAGCTCATTGGATGGCCACAGATTGCAGAATGTTCAGGACCATCCAGCTCCCAAAGAAGAGGCCTTTCTGAGCCCCTAGAAAGATTCCCAGAGAGAGAATGGAAGAGACCAGGGGGTGCTGGACAGAGGGGGTTTGTGAAGGTGACTTCTAATGGCCACATGTAAACAGCATCCTGGACCACCCCATCTGGGGTGAATGTACAGGTTGTGAGGAATATGTATTCATTTTGTAAATTTGAAAAAGGAATTTAATAATGAAAGATTTAAGTTTAAAAATAGAGCTCTCAAGATTCTGTCAGGGAAAGGTAGAAGAGAATGATAACCAAATGTGTAAATCCCCTCCATGTGGCTGGGAGAGAAGGCAAGAAGTGGCTAATCTACAGTTCATGGCCATATTCTCTAGTTCATAGATCCTGTATACTGATTACAGATTCAGAAAATTACCCTAGCTACAGAGCAATGATTTCCAAACTGTGTTTTCTGAAATACTGGTGTCATAGCAGGTTAGCAATTACTATGTGAGAGATTTCAGGGAAACTGAAGAATGAATTGACATTGACAGGAAACTGTTGTGTATCTATTCCAATGCATTTTTGCTTTGCTAAGTTATGCTTGGTTTAAAAAAAAGAGAGATAGTATTGGAAGAAAAGGTTCATTTGAAAATCATTCTTAGGAAATAGATTTTTTGGAGTCAAGAACAGACTACCAACCTGAGCCAATGCAAATAAAAGAGTTTTTCAGATAAGTCTTGCAGTGGTTCTCAAAATTTGGGTGTACATTCGATTCACCCAGGGTATGTTAAAACTTAGGTTGCTGGGCCACACTCCCAGAGTATCTAATTCAGTGGGTCAGGGTGGGACCCAAAATTTGCGTTTCTAACAAGTTCTCAGGAGATGCTGATGATGATGGTGTCCCAGGACCTCACTTTGAGATCCACTGCCTTACACTCAGCCCAATGCCTGACAGATATGAGACTTTATACCGTAACATTACATTTATGCTTGAGGGTTACCACATTATAGGAAATCTGTTGGATGGCTTTCCACCATGCATGAAGGTGTGTTGGATAAACCAGCCTCAAAGTCAGGCTTATAGAAACATAGATGGGCTTTATTTGGGGAAGGTTTATTTCTGGGACACAGTCTTCCTCCAGAACAGCTGCACCTGTCATAAGCAGTGGAGCGCTCTCAGAGAGGCAATTGCACATAGCCCGTTACAGGATTTAGTTTCTGAATGATGGTTCATGATTCTTCTGTGCAAATTTGGAGAGACCAGTTAATAAATCAATAAATATTTCCTGACAGGGATATGGTTCTTCAGAATTGGGAACAAAATTAAAAATGAATTTAACAGGGGGCCATAGTTGTTCAGAAAAAAATAAATTCAGCTTGAACAATTGCAGTGTGACATATTTGGGGATTAAACAATACAGATACAGGTTCTGAAAGGACTGCTCCAGCAAGGAGAACCTAGATGACTAGAATGTGGTTCTGAGTCAGCCAAATGATGGAATTATGGACAAAAGGCAACAAATACATCCTGAGATCTGTCATGTAAGGGCTGGGACATAGTGCCTCTCGACCTCAGGTCAGTCTTGAACATGGTGGTCCTGATTTTTGCTAGCATACTCTAAAAAATAACATGAAGCAGTTAGAAAATTTTCACGGGATATTGACATATATTCTAGAAAAAAAACATGAAACAGCAGAAAGGTTCGAAAGAAATTTGAGTTGTTAAGCCTTGAAAAAATAAAGATAACTCTATTCTACCTTTAAATGAGTAAGAGTTTTAT
The DNA here is from genome assembly GCF_000147115.1 of Myotis lucifugus. NCBI lineage: Eukaryota > Metazoa > Chordata > Mammalia > Chiroptera > Vespertilionidae > Myotis > Myotis lucifugus. The sequence continues at coordinate 7,282 of NW_005876915.1, read as the reverse complement.
GCCTCGGGTCTTTCATTGCAGTGCTAAACTTAGCAAGAGGAAATATAATTTTAAAAATATATGTGATTTTAATTAACTGTGAGGAAAATATTCTTCAAAACAAGATGATAAAACACTGGGTGTATGTCATTTTGGGCCTTGGAAATTTGCAAGAATCTAAGATCAGTTATCCATTTTAAGTGCCTTTAGAATTTCATAATCTCTTCCATGGCTCCTGCAGCCTGGAGCAAACTTGAAGGAAAGAACTGTCATATTATCAAAACAGCTCAAATGTCAGTCAATAGGAAAGTGAATAAGTTGTGATATATTTGCACAGTGGAATAATGAACTATAGTAACATACAACAATATAGATAAATATAATATTAACTTTAAAAGGTTTCAGAAGATTACATGCAGTAGGATACCCTTTTATAAAGTTATGAACAACTGAAAATTTTTAATCCTATATAACAAAAGGGTAATATGCAAATTGACCTTAATGGCCAAACGACTGGGAACAACCAGTCCCCCTGGTGGTCAGTGCGCTCCCACAGGAGGAGCGCCACTCAGCCACAAGCTGGGCTGATGGCTGCGAGCACAGCGGTGGTGGCGGGAGCCTCTCCTGCCTCCTCAGCAGTACTGAGGATGTCCAACTGTGGCTTAGGCCCACTCCCCTAAAGGCTCGCAGGCTGCCAGAGGGATGTCTGACTGCCAACTTAGGCTAGATCCCCCAGGAAGCGGGACTAAGCTGGCAGGTGGACATCCCCTGAGGTGTCCCAGACTGTGAGAGGGCACAGGCCAGGCTGAGGCACTCCCCCAACCACCACCCCCTACCCCGAGTGCACAAATTTTCATGCACCAGGCCTCTGGTATTTTTATAAAAGGAAAAGAAGAGATGACTACAGTGAAAATGACTGACAGCACCAAGGGTGGACAAGGATATGGATCAATGGATATTCATGTATACTGTTCATGGGAAGATACATTGGTTACAACCATTTGAGAAATGTTTTGGCCCAGCTGGTGTGGCTCAGTGGTTGAGCGTCAACCCATGAGTGAAGAGGTCCCTGGTTAGATTCCTGGTCAGGGCACATGTCTGGGTTTCAGGCTCAATCCCAGGAGGGGGCATGCAGGAGGTAGTCAATAGATGTCTCTCTCTCATGGATGTTTCTATCTCTCTATCCCTCTCCCTTCCTCTCTCTAAAATCATACTTAAAAAGAAAAATGTTTTGGCATAATATCTACGGAAGCTAAACATACACAAACTCTATGTCCCAGCAATTCTACTTTTAGGTATAAACAACATATATCCATGAAAAGACATGTTCAAAAATGGTCATAGCAGCACTATTCATTAAAACCTCAAACTGTTCATTAACTGAGGAATGGATAATGTGTGATATAAAAATATATAACAATGAGAAAAAAAATCTAAGATTACACACAACAATATAAATGAGTCTTACAAATACAACATTGGACAAAAGAAACCAGGCACAAAAGAGCACTAGTATATGTTACATAATTCCACTTATATAAAGTTACTAAGCAAGGAGAACGGATTTGTGATGGCAGCGGTCAGGCTACTGGCTACCTTGGGTAAGGGCGATGACTGGGAGGAGGCATGACTGGGGTCTCTGGGGTCCTGGTTCTGTTTTTTTTATCTGGATGCTAGTTACAGGGATGTGTTTATATTGTGAAAATTTACTAATGATTGCACATGTCTGATACCTTATACTTTCATTAAAAGTTTATTTCAAGAGAAAAGAGAAGCAAGATAGAAGAGGGAAGGTGAAAATAAGAAAAACAAAATCAGCCCTGGCCAGTTGCTCAGTGGTTAGAGCATCAGCCCAAGCACGAGTGGTCTTGGGTTTGATTTCTGGTCAAGGGCATCTACCTGGGTTGTAGACTCAATCTCTAGCCTGAGGCAACCAACCACTATGTCTCTCTCATATCGATGTTTCTGTCTTCCTCTCTTCCTCTCTCTTTGTAAAAAACAATGGAAAAAATATCCTTGGGTGAGGATTTACCAAAAAAAAAAATGGAAGATGTAAAGAAGTAAGAAGTATCTAGCATATTTATCAAAAATATTTCAAAGTATACATAGTATGACTAGACAGTGAAATCTGTTTTTGCAATGTTTTTCCTTTGTGTTTAATGTTTATGTCTATTTATATAATCATCTCTTGAAATATTTTATAATATGTGAAATAACATTTAAAACATATTATGTTTATTTTTTTATTTAAAAAAACACAAGGAAAACTTCATTATTCCATCGCTGAGATCTAATCACTCTTAATATTTTCATGTGTATTTTCTTCTTTTTGTAAAATATATTTTTATTTATTTCAGAGAGGAAGGGACAGGGAGAGAGAGAGATAGAAACATCAATGATGAGAGAGAATCACTGATAGGCTGCCCCCTGCATGCCCCCACTGGGAATCAAGCCCACAACCTGGGCATGTGCCCTGACCGGGAATCGAACCGTGACCTCCTGGTTCATAGATTGATGCTCAAGCACTGAGCCACACTGGCTGGGTTGATGTGTATTTTCTTAATTTTGATTATGATTTTTTTAAAAAAATTTTAAAGCAGGGGTGGTGTGTGTGGAGGAAAGCAAAGAAGTGATGAACGTATGGTTTAGGATGATGGTTTTGGGTGGGAGAGGGAGGAGTACAAGATGCAAGAGGGGAAAGTACAGGTAGGGCACTATTGATGTTCTTTGTTGTGGATGGTAGAATATCAGGTTTTCATTCATTATTTAAAATAATTCAATTATATGGCAATTTTTAAAATTAAAAGTATTTCTAAAATACAAAAGAATCAATGAACAATAAAAATAATTTAAGGAATAAGAGAGCTCAGTGACGTATCAGGACTTATAATTAGCATACAAAATCAATAGCTTTCATAGACACAAGCAATAACCAGCTAGAGGATATAATGGTAAAGAAAGCCCCATTTATAACAAAAAATATTAAATAATTAGGAATACACTACTAAAATGTGCAAAACCTGTAAGAGAAAATGCTGCTGAAAGATACAAAATTCATATTGAACAAAAGGAAAGTCATAGCTGTTTTCAAATAGGACAACTCAGTATCATAAAAATGTCAATGGAACATAATCCCAATAAAAATATTTGCAAACTTCTTTTTATGGAGCTAGTCAAGTTGATGCTAAAGTTCATAAGGAAAAACAAACATACAGGAATAGCCAGGAACAAAAACTACAAAGGTGAACTAGTCCTACCAGGTATTAAACCATACTGTAAGTCTCCTTAGTTAAAACAGGGTGCTACTGCCACTAGAATAGACATACAGACCAGTAGAGCAGATCTAGGGTAGATGTACCTCGGGCTAAATCTAAATAAATTTGGAAATAATAAAGTTAGCCTCATAAATCACAAAAGTGAAGATGGGCTTTTTAATAAATGTTGCTGGCACAATTAGACTGGCACTTGGAAAAAAGATAAAATTAGATCCATATCTCACACCATACCCATAAATAAACTCTGCACTAATCAGGGAACTAAAGGTACAAAAACAAATTAAATAGAAAATAATTTAATCTAGAAAAAGTAAGATGAATTCCTCTATAAACCCAGTGTAACACTAGAAAAAGCTTTCTAACACTGGCAAAATCCAAGGGCTATAAAAGAAATGGTTCATTAATTTGACTACATAAAAAAGATTTTAATTGTATGGTAAAATGAAGACAAAGACCTGCCAAATAGAAGAAAACCTTTATAGTATTTATCACAGATAAAGGGCTAATATCCAAAATATATCTAAAGAGCTATCAAAAGTTGAGGGGGAAAGGACCAAACTCTGATAGAAAAATGGGAAGGGGGAGGTCGGGAAGAGATTAACCAAAGAACTTATATGCGTACATGCAAACCCACAGAAACAGACAATAGAGCGGTGAAGGCCTAGGGGCAGGAGTGGGAAGGGGGGAACAATATGGGGAGAAAGGAAAGGGAACATCTCTAATACTTTAAACAATAAAGATACATTTTTACAAAAAGAAAAATGGAAAAATATAAGAACAAGAAAAAATAAAAATAACAGTAAAGAAAGAAAAGTGCACCAGGCATAGATCAGTGATGGGGATGTCACCAGCTGGTTAATCCAGTTTTGTGCACCTGAGGTCCAATTAAAACGACAAGAATGTCCAGAATAGATTTTATACTATCATTGAAAGTACGTTTGGTCTTCTGGAGACCTAGAATGATATTAAGACACACTAGGGCACACTGACAAATCAGAAATAGAAAGGAAGAAAATGAATTTCTTTTCATCCCTAAACCTCACTCAGTTTCTGAATAACAACTCCTACACATGATAAACTTGGCCACCATGATGCAAACATTGCTGCGTCAGAAGGTTTCAGTGTGAACCAGACAAACTTCCCCGTTCCCTTCTGCCTCTAAAGTTCTGTGTTTCAGATTGATGGCCTGGTGTCCCCAAACAGTCTGCTTAAATCCACCCAGTGAATGAGGCAAAGGACGACTTTTCCAGACACTTTCCTCCTAATAAAACAGGAAGTTTCCCCTGGGGGTACTTCTTACTGTGTTCAGCCAAACTCCAGATTTACATATTTGTTCGTGTGTTTATTCTCTATCATTATTTATGAAATGAAAGGTTTAATAGGGGGAGGAAATTGGGGTGAAATAAGAGCAGGAATGAAAAGTAACACCATGCGTAATATTAAAACACAAAAAATGCACGCTTTTGGTTTCCGTCTTACACACATTTGGCTTGCAGTTTCCTAACAGTCAGTGCAGAGAGGGAAACAGGAGATAGAAGATGAAAATGCCTATGAAGTCATTTGGGTCAGTTTTTCCAAGGAAGACCAGTATTTCTGCTCGTTTAGACATACATCCCCATGGTAGGCTTCCACCAACATGAGAGCCAATGGTTAAATATCAAGGATGTTTGCAAGTTGTTTGTGAAACCATGATAGCTGGAAATCTGCCATGGTGGGAATATTCAGCAAACACTACAGACCAAGGCGCTTTTACCCTTTGGTTTTGTTTGTTTGTTTGTTTCGCCTTCGGAGAGCACACCACTGCATGTTCCAGTGGCACTTGTAGGGAGACACTATACGAGGCCAGAGTTGCTGCAGGAAAAATGGAGAGAGGCTCAGTGTGCAAGCTTGTTGAGAGCAGCAGAAACATCCCTCAGGAGAAGAGAGTGGGAATATATGCCCAGGGCCAGAGAATGACTGGAGTTTGCCTCAGCACTCACCTACCCTACCTCAGTCCTGCCAGCTTTCCAATACTACCCTTTGGAATTTCATACGTGGGCTTACAAAAAATGCTATGCCCCGTGAGGGTCAGATATATCTCCCCATTCAAAATAGAAAGAGACTTGACTTGGAATGGTGAACACACAATGCACTATATAGATGATGTATTATAGAACTGTACACCTGAAACCTATATAATTTTATTAACCAATGTCACCCCAATAAATTCAATTTAAAAAAATGTATCCAAAGAAACTGGGAGAGGCTCAGGTGAAGGATTTTATGTTTTCCTCTAGGTCAGCATTCCCCAAGCCTATGTTTCACAGCATGTCACAAGAGTCCTTGAAGGGAAAAGGGGAGCAGTGCAAATGTTCGATGCCAACATAGATTTGGGGATGAGCAGGTTACAGTAAGCAGTTACCTTTTTTTTAACTTTATTTTGATTGTTGGCACTATTACAAATGTCCCATTCCCACCCCTTTGCCCACCTCCACCCAGCTCCCACCCCCCTTTCCCTCTGGCTATCACCACACTGTTATCTGTGTCTGTCTGTTACGTATATATGTTTTTTGGCTAATCCCTTCACCTTCTTTCATCCAGCCTCCCCATCCCTGACAAATGTCGGTCTGTCCCATGTATCCATCCCTCTGTTTCTATTTTGTTCATTAGACTCCACATATAAGTGAAATCATATAGTATTTGTCTTTCTCTAAGCAGTTATCTTTAGGAGGTGAATGTGCCCGTGTGTCCCAGAGTGCACAGCAATTCTCATATTTATTTTACCCCCAGAACATTTTGTGGTGGCACAGTTTGGGACACCAGACCAAAAATACACTCCCTTGGTAGTCAGGGCTCCTTGACAATTTTGAAAGACAATCTGGGACATTATTCCACAGAAATATTTCTTTCCTGCAGGACTTGAAGCTCTGGCATTTTTCTTCTTTTTTAAAAAAAATATATTTGTATTGATTTCAGAGAGGAAGGGAGAGGGAGACAGAGATAGAAACATCAATGATGACAGAGAATCATGGATCAGCTGCCTCCTGCATGCCCCCAACTGGGGATCAAGCCCACAACCCGGGCATGTGCTCTTGACCAGAATCAAACCCAAGACCCTTCAGCCGATAGGTTGACACTCTATCCACTGGCCAAACCGGCTAGGGCTGGCATTTTTTTTTTTTTTATGACAACATGACTTGCACGTCTGCTTTTCACCTGAACCATTTCATTAAGCCTGTGGGTGTCCACACATCCGTCAGCAGAGCTGAATTTAAGGGAAACGTTTCAGGACATCAAATTTCTTAACTCGCGGCCTGTGTGGGACACAGGCATTGGCCATATCAAAGCCCCAAAGCCAGTGTACATTTCAGCTCACGAGGTTCTGGAGCAGAGAATGTGCATTTCTTGTCATTTTTTAACCTTGAGTTTTTACTCCCACCCCTCAAATCCCATTCTGTTTTTTTATTCTTTTTCTGTCTTTCCCTTTCTCCTTGAGCTAGCCCTATAGACTCCTACGACGGTTTAGCATGTCTTCAAACTCCACACATGCATTCATTCACTCAGTCACTTAGGGGGCCCCTCCGTGTCCCAGGCCACAAACGAGACAGACCAGGCTCTGTCCTCAGGGAGCTCATAGTACAACATTTATAAGTGTTTGTTTCCTGTCCTACTTATTGTCTTTATTTGCTTTGTCTTGGCCGTTTCTCCCCACTTTGCTGGGTGCCCATGCTGCTCCCGCCCACCCTGGTTCATCCTCTCTCCTCCCTTCCCTGATAGCTTTTCCAATGACTAACAGGAACCCAGCTCAGCTGGTTTTTATCACGCTCCTGTCCTTGCATTTTTCCGACTCAATTAAGCCATTACCCGGGCTAAATGAGGCATGGACTCTCCAAAAGTCACACCTGTTGTCAGGGAGATGGAGGGTAAACCTGTGCAGCTGGCGGGCAGAGGCAAGTAGGCTGGAGGGAGGCAGTCGAGTGTGACCAGAAGTTTGTGTCCCCTCAGTGCTGACAGAGAGCCCTCATTTTATTTTTTATTTTTATTGAATT
>NW_005876914.1:5985-9729 GCF_000147115.1 Myotis lucifugus | reverse complement strand
TACACAATGATTGTATATGGAAATGATTAGAAACCTTTGAAAACCCTTGAAATACAAGTAAATACAGCCATACTTTCGTTAAGGTCTTGTTCAAACACCGAGTTTAGAGGTATAAAGCTGTGAAATTACAAGATTACTGATAATGTTACAATTCTGGTTAACTTACTTGGCGTTTTTCTGAAGAAAGTTCTTTCAAACATGAAGAATTGCCATTTATAGAGGTCAGAATTTGTGTATGAAGCCTTTAAATAAAGAGAATACTGTTCTTATTTACTATTTTGGCTGAATTGGCTGGAGTTTTTTGAATAAAGCACTTTAAATCCTGAAGATTGATGTATATATTTCTAAGAAAACTGTCTCATGTTGGTAAAACTCTTAAAATACACAATGATTGTACGTGGAAATGATTAGAAACGTGTGAAAACCCTTCAAATACAAGTAAATACAGCCATACTTTCGTTAAGGCCTTGTTCAAACACCGAGATTAGAGGTATAAAGCTGTGAAATGACAAGATTACTGATACTGTTACAATTCTAGCTAACTGACTAGATGTTTTTCTGAAGAAAGTTCTTTCAAACAAGAAGAATTGCCATTTATAGAGCTCAGATTTAGTGTATGAAGCCTTTAAATAAAGACAATACTGGTCATATTTACTATTTTGGCTGAATTGCCAGGAGTTTTTTGAAAGAAGCAGTTTAAATCCTGAAGATTCATGTATATATTTCTAAGAAAACTGTCACATGTTGGTAAAACTCTTAAAATACACAATGATATTACATGGAAATAATTAGAAACGTGTCAAAACCCTTGAAATACAAGTAAACACAGCCATACTTTCGTTAAGGCCTTGTTCAAACACCGAGTTTAGAGGCATAAAGCTGTGAAATGACAAGATTACTGATAATCTTACAATTCTGGCTAACTGACTGATGTTTTTCTAAAGAAAGTTCTTTCAAGCATGAAGAATTGCCATTTATAGAGCTCAGAATTTGTGTATGAATCCTTTAATTAAAGAAAATACTGTACCTATTTACTATTTTGGCTGAATTGGCTGGAGTTTTTTGAATAAAGCAGTTTAAATCCTGAAGATTCATGTATATATTTCTAAGAAAACTGTCACATGTTGGTAAAACTCTTAAAATACAGAATGATTTTACATGGAAATAATTAGAAACGTGTCAAAACCCTTGAAATACAAGTAAATACAGCCATACTTTCGTTAAGGCCTTGTTCAAACACCGAGATTAGAAGTATAAAGCTGTGAAATGACAAGATTACTGATAATTTTACAATTCAGGCTAACTTTCTTGGCGTTTTTCTGAAGAAAGTTCTTTCAAACATGAAGAATTGCCATTTATAGAGCTCAGAATTTGTGTATGAATTCTTTAAATAAAGAGAATACTCTTCCCGTTTACTATTTTGGCTGAATTGTCTTGAGTTTTTTTAATAAAGCAGTTTAAATCCTGAAGATTGATGTATATATTTCTAAGAAAACTGTCTCATGTTGGTAAAACTCTTAAAATACACAATGATTGTACGTGGAAATGATTAGAAACGAGTGAAAACCCTTGAAATACAAGTCAATACAGCCATACTTTCATTAAGGCCTTGTTTAAACACCGAGATTATAGGTATGAAGCTGTGAAATGACAAGATTACTGATAATGTTACAATTCTGGTTAACTTACTTGGCATTTTCTGAAGAAAGTTCTTTCAAACATGAAGAATTGCCATTTATAGAGCTCAGAATTTGTGTATGAAGCGTTAAAATAGAGAGAATACTTTTCATATTTACTATTTGGGCTGAATTGGCTGGAGTTTTTTGAAAGAAGCAGTTTAAATCCTGAAGATTTATGTATATATTTCTAAGAAAACTGTCTCATGTTGGTAAAACTCTTAAAATACACAATGATTGTATATGGAAATGATTAGAAACCTTTGAAAACCCTTGAAATACAAGTAAATACAGCCATACTTTCGTTAAGGCCTTGTTCAAACACCGAGTTTAGAGGTATAAAGCTGTGAAATGACAAGATTACTGATAATGTTACAATTCTGGTTAACTTACTTGGCGTTTTTCTGAAGAAAGTTCTTTCAAACATGAAGAATTGCCATTTATAGAGGTCAGAATTTGTGTATGAAGCCTTTAAATAAAGAGAATACTGTTCTTATTTACTATTTTGGCTGAATTGGCTGGAGTTTTTTGAATAAAGCAGTTTAAATCCTGAAGATTGATGTATATACTTCTAAGGAAACTGTCACATGTTGGTAAAACTCTTAAAATACACAATGATATTACATGGAAAGAATTAGAAACGTGTCAAAACCCTTGAAATACAAGTAAATACAGCCATACTTTCGTTAAGGCCTTGTTCAAACACCGAGTTTAGAGGAATAAAGCTGTGAAATGACAAGATTACTGATAATGTTACAATTCTGGCTAACTGACTGATGTTTTTCTAAAGAAAGTTCTTTCAAGCATGAAGAATTGCCATTTATAGAGCTCAGAATTTGTGTATGAATCCTTTAAATAAAGAAAATACTGTTCCTATTTACTATTTTGGCTGAATTGGCTGGAGTTTTTTGATTAAAGTAGTTTAAATCCTGAAGATTCATGTATATATTTCTAAGAAAACTATCACATGTTGGTAAAACTCTTAAAATACAGAATGATTTTACATGGAAATAATTAGAAACGTGTCAAAACCCTTGAAATACAAGTAAATACAGCCATACTTTCGTTAAGGCCTTGTTCAAACACCGAGATTAGAGGTATAAAGCTGTGAAATGACAAGATTACTGATAATGTTACAATTCAGGCTAACTTTCTTGGCGTTTTTCTGAAGAAAGTTCTTTCAAACATGAAGAATTGCCATTTATAGAGCTCAGAATTTGTGTATGAAGCCATTAAATAAAGAGAATACTGTTCAGATTTACTATTTGGGCTGATTTGGCTGGAGTTTTTTGAAATAAGCAGTTTAAATCCTGAATTGTCATGTATATATTTCTAAGAAAACTGTCTCATGTTGGTAAAGCTCTTAAAATACACAATGATTGTACATGGAAATGATTAGAAACGTGTGAAAACCCTTGAAATACAAGTAAATAGAGCCATACTTTCATTAAGGCCTTGTTCAAACACTGAGATTAGAGGTATAAAGCTGTGAAATGACAAGATTACTGATAATGTTACAATTCTGGCTAACTTACTTGGCGTTTTTCTGAAGAAAGTTCTTTCAAACATGAAGAATTGCCATTTATAGAGCTCAGAATTTGTGTATGAAGCCTTTAAATAAAGAGAATACTGTTCATATTTACTATTGTGGTTGAATTGGCTGGAGTTTTTTGAAAGAAGCAGTTAAATCCTGAAGATTCATGTATATATTTCTAAGAAAACTCTCTCATGTTGATAAAACTCTTAAAATACACAATGATTGTACGTGGAAATGATTAGAAACGTGTGAAAACCCTTCAAATACAAGTAAATACAGCCATACTTTTGTTAAGGCCTTGTTCAAACACTGAGATTAGAGGTATAAAGCTGTGAAATGACAAGATTACTGATAATGTTACAATTCTAGCTAATTGACTAGATATTTTTCTGAAGAAATTTCTTTGAAACATGAAGAATTGCCATTTATAGAGCTCAGAATTTGTGTATGAAGCCTTTAAATAAAGAGAATACTGTTCATATTTACTCTTTGGGCTGAATTGGCTGGAGTTTTTTTAATAAAGCAGTTTAA
>NW_005876914.1:2023-5687 GCF_000147115.1 Myotis lucifugus | reverse complement strand
TGCCCCCTTTAAATAAAGAGGAATCCTGTTATTTTGCCTTTTTGGGCGGAATTGGCTGGAGTTTTTTGAAAGAAGCCAGTTGAAATCCCTGAAGCTTCAATGTATATTTTTTTTAAAAAAAACTTTCTCCATTTTGGTTAAACCTCTTTAAAATCCCCAATGATTGTCCATGGAAAAGATTAGAAACCGTGTGATACCCCCTGGAAATACAAGTAAATCCACCCATCCTTTCGTTAAGGCCCTGGTCCACCCCCCGAGATTAGAGGGTATAAACCTGTGAAATGCCAAGATTCCCGGATAATGTTCCCCCTTCCGGCCTACCTTCCTGGGGGTTTTTCTGAAGAAAGTTCTTCCAACCTAGAAGAATTCCCATACATAGACCTCAGAATTTGTGTATGACCCTTTAAATAAAGAGAATACTATTCATATTTACTATTTTGGCTGAATTGGCTGGAATTATTTGAAAGAAGCAGATTAAATCCTGAATTGTCATGTATAAATTTCAAAGAAAGCTGTCTCATGTTGGTAAAACTCTTAAAATACACAATGATTGTACATGGAAATGATTAGAAACTTGTGAAAACCCTTGAAACACAAGGAAATGCAGCCATACTTTCGTTAAGGCCTTGTTCAAACACCGAGTATAGAGGTATAAAGCTGTTAAATGACAACATTACTGATAATGTTACAATTCTGGCTAACTTACTTGGCGTTTTTCTGAAGAAAGTCCCTTCAAACATGAAGAATTGCCATTTATAGAGCTCAGAATTTGTGTATGAAGCCTTACAATAAAGAGAATACTGTTCCTATTTACTATTTTGGCTGAATTGGCCTGAGTTTTTTGAAAGAAGCAGTTTAAATCCTGAAGATTGATGTATATATTACTAAGAAAACTGTCTCATGTTGGGAAAACTCTTAAAATACACAATGATTGTACATGGAAATGATTAGAAACATGTGAAAACCCTTGAAATACAAGCAAATACTGCCATACATTCGTTAAGGCCTTGTTTCAACACCGAGATTAGAGGTAGCAAGCTGTGAAATGTCAAGATTACTGATAATGTTACAATTCTGGCTAACTTCCTTGGCATTTTTCTGAAGAAAGTTCTTTCAAACATGAAGAATTGCCATTTATAGAGCTCAGAATTTGTGTATGAAGCCTTACAATAAAGAGAATACTGTTCATATTTACTATTTTGGCTGAATTGGCTGGAGTTTTTTGAAAGAAGCAGTTTAAATCCTGAAGATTCATGTATATATTTCTAAGAAAACACTCTTCATGTTGGTAAAAATCTTAAAATACACAAGGATTGTACGTGGGAAATGATTAGAATCCGTGTGAAACCCCTTGAAATACAACGTAACCTACCCCCATACTTTCCTTTAACGCCTTGTTTCACACCACGGAGATTAGAGGTATAAAAGCTGTGAAAATGACCAAGATTTCTGATAATGTTACAATCTGGCTAACTGACTTGATGTTTTTCTGAAGAAAGTTCTTTCAAACATGAAGAATTCCCATTATAGAGCTCAGAATTTTGTGTACGAATCCTTTAAATAAAGAGAATACTGTTCCTATTTACTATTTTGGCTGAATTGGCTTGAGTTTTTTGAAAGAAGCAGTTTAAATCCTGAAGATTCAAGTATATATTTCTAAGAAAACTGTCTCATGTTGGTTAAAGTCTTAAAATACACAATGATTGTACATGGAAATGATTAGAAACGTGTGAAAGCCCTTGAAATAGAAGTAAATACAGCCATACTTTCGTTAAGGCCTTGTTCAAACACTGAGATTTGAGGTATAAAGCTGTGAAATGACAAGATTACTGATAATGTTACAATTCTGGTTAACTTACTTGGCGTTTTCCTGAAGAAAGTTCTTTCAAACATGAAGAATTGCCATTTATAGAGCTCAGAATTTGTGTGTGAAGCGTTAAAATAAAGAGAATACTTTTCATATTTACTATTTGGGCTGAATTGGCTGGAGTTTTTTGAAAGAAGCAGTTAAATCCTGAAGATTCATGTATATATTTCTAAGAAAACTGTCTCAAGTTGGTAAAACTCTTAAAATACACAATGAGTGTATATGGAAATGATTAGAAACCTTTGAAAACCCTTGAAATACAAGTAAATACAGCCATACTTTCGTTAAGGCCTTGTTCAAACACCGAGTTTAGAGGTATAAAGCTGTGAAATTACAAGATTACTGATAATGTTACAATTCTGGTTAACTTACTTGGCGTTTTTCTGAAGAAAATTCTTTCAAACATAAAGAATTGCCATTTATAGAGCTCAGAATTAGTGTATGATGCCTTAAAATAAAGAGAACACTGTTCATACTTACTATTTGGGCTGAATTGCCTGGAGTTTTTTGAAAGAAGCAGTTTAAATCTTGAAGATTGATGTATATATTTCTAAGAAAACTGTCTCATGTTGGTAAAACTATTAAAATACACAATGATTGTACATGGAAATGATTAGAAACGTGTGAAAACTCTTGAAATACAAGCAAATACAGCCATACATTCGTTAAGGCCTTGTTTAAACACGGAGATTAGAGGTATAAAACTGTGAAATGACAACATTACTGATAATGTTACAATTCTGGCTAACTGACTTGATGTTTTTCTGAAGAAAGTTCTTTCAAAAATGAAGAATTGCCATTTATAGAGCTCAGAATTTGTGTATGAAGCCTTTAAATATAGAGAATACTGTTCTTATTTACTATTTTGGCTGAATTGGCTGGAGTTTTTTGAATAAAGCAGTTTAAATCCTGAAGATTCATGTATATATTTCTAAGAAAACTGTCTCATGTTGGGAAAACTCTTAAAATACACAATGATTATACATGGAAACGATTAGAAACGTGTGAAAACCCTTGAAATACAAGTAAGCAAGCCATACTTTCGTTAAGTCCCTGTTCAAACACCGAGAATAGAGGTATAAAGCTGTGAAATGAAAAGATTACTGATAATGTTACAATTCTGGCTAACTGAATTGATGTTTTTCTGAAGAAAGTTCTTTCAAACAGGAAGAATTGCCATTTATAGAGCTCAGAATTTGTCTATGAAGCCTTTAAATAAAGAGAATACTGTTCATATTTACTATTTGGGCTGAATTGGCTGGAGTTTTTTGAAAGAACACTTTAAATCCTGAAGATTCATGTATATATTTCTAAGAAAATTGTCTCATGTTGGTAAACCTCTTAAAATATACAATGATTGTACATGGAAATGATTAGAAACGTGTGAAAACCCTTGAAATACAAGTAAATACAGCCATACATTCGTTAAGGCCCTGTTCAAACACCGAGATTAGAGGGATAAAGCTGTGAAATGAGAAGATTACTGATAAATGTTACAATTCTGGCATACTTACTTTTCGTTTTTCTGAAGAAAGTTCTTTCAAACATGAAGAATTGCCATTTATAGAGCTCAGAATTTGTGTATGAAGCCTTTAAATGAAGAGAATACTGTTCATATTTACTATTTTGGCTGAATTGGCTGGAGTTTTTTGAAAGAAGCATTTTAAATCCCGGAAGATTCATGTATATATTTCTAAAAAAACTGTCTCATGTTGGTAAAACTCTTAAAATACACAAGGATTGTACATGGAAATGATTAGAAACGTGTGAAAACCCTTTGAAATACAAGTAAGTACA
>NW_005876914.1:0-1866 GCF_000147115.1 Myotis lucifugus | reverse complement strand
CAGAATTAGTGTATGAAGCCTTTAAATAAAAGAAGAATACTGTCATATTTACTATTTTGACTGAATTGGCTGGAGTTTTTTGAATGAAGCAGTTTAAATCCTGAAGATTGATGTATATATTTCTATGAAAACTTTCTGATGTTGGTAAAACTCTTAAAATACACAATGATTGTACATGGAAATGACTAGAAACGTGTGAAAACCCTTGAAATAGAAGCAAATACAGCCATACATTCCTTAAGGAGTTGTTTAAACACCGATAATAGAGGTATAAAGCGGTGAAATGACAAGATTACTGATAATGTTACAATTCTGGCTAACTGACTTGATGTTTTTCTGAAAAAAGTTCTTTCAAACATGAAGAATTGCCATTTATAGAGCTCTGAATTTGTGTATGAAGCCTTTAAATAAAGAGAATACTGTTCATATTTACTATTTTGCCTGAATTGGCTGGAGTTTTTTGAATAAAGCAGTTTAAATCCTGAAGATTGATGTATATATTACTAAGAAAACTGTCTCACGTTGGGAAAACTCTTATAATACACAATGATTATACATGGAAACGATAAGAAACGTGTGAAAACCCTTGAAATACAAGTAAGCAAGCCATACTTTCGTTAAGTCCCTGTTCAAACACCGAGAATAGAGGTATAAAGCTGTGAAATGACAAGATTATTGATAATGTTACAATTCTGGCTAACTGAATTGATGTTTTTCTGAAGAAAGTTCTTTCAAACAGGAAGAATTGCAATTTATAGAGCTCAGAATTTGTGTATGAAGCCTTAAAATAAAGAGAACACTGTTCATATTTACTATTTTGGCTGAATTGGCTGGAGTTTTTTGAATAAAGCAGTTTAAATCCTGAAGATTGATGTATATATTACTAAGAAAACTGTCTCATGTTGGGAAAACTCTTAAAAACACAATGATTGTACATGGAAATGATTAGAAACGTGTGAAAACCCTTCAAATACAAGCAAATACAGCCATACATTCGTTAAAGCCTTGTTTTAACACCGAGATTAGATGTATCAAGCTGTGAAATGACAAGATTACTGATAATGTTATAATTCTGGCTAACTTACTTGATGTTTTTCTGAAGAAAGTTCTTTCAAACATGAAGAATTGCGATTTACAGAGCTCAGAATTTGTGTATGAAGCCTTAAAATAAAGAGAATACTTTTCATATTTACTATTTGGGCTGAATTGGCTGGAGTTTTTTGAAAGAAGCAGTTTAAATCCTGAAGATTGATGTATATATTTCTAAGAAAACTGTCTCATGTTGGGAAAACTATTAAAATACACAATGATTGTACAAGGAAATGATTAGAAACGTGTGAAAAACCTTGAATTACAAGTAAACACAGCCATACTTTCCTTAAGACCTTGTTCAAACACCGAGATTAGAGGTATAAAGCTGTGCAATGACAAGATTACTGATAATGTTACAATTCTGGGTAACTTACTTGGCATTTTTCTGAAAAAAGTTCTTTCAAACATGAAGAATTGCCATTTATAGAGCTCAGAATTTGTGTATGAAGCCTTTAAATAAAGAGAATACTGTTCTTATTTACTATTTTGACTGAATTGGCTGGAGTTTTTTGAATGAAGCAGTTTAAATCCTGAAGATTGATGTATATATTTCTATGAAAACTTTCTCATGTTGGTAAAACTCTTAAAATACACAATGATTGTACATGGAAATGATTAGAAACGTGTGAAAACCCTTCAAATACAAGCAAATACAGCCATACATTCGTTAAGACCTTGTTTAAACACCGAGATTAGAGGTATATAGCTGTGAAATGACAAGGTTACTGATAATGTCACAATTCGGGCTAACTGACTTGATTTTTCTGAAGAAAG
>NW_005876913.1:10838-12189 GCF_000147115.1 Myotis lucifugus | reverse complement strand
CATTAGATTATTTATTCACTTGATTTTTAGATTCACTTGTTGATAGATGTGTATTTGTTGTTCATAATTTGTATCTTTACCTTCTTCTTCCTCTTCTTAACACTTGGAGTGCGGGAAACGAGTTAAGTCGGCTCGCGTGAATTGCGCGTACTCCGCGGGAGCCGTCTTTAACTTGGTTCATATAGATTTGCGGTGGAGTGCGGGAAACGTGTAAACTCGGGCCGATTGTAACTGCGTATTACCAAATATTTGTTTGTAATCCACCCTTTTGGTGGATGGAACAAAACCAAAAGACAGAGCCATCTTATATTTTGGCGGGAAATTCACCTGCACTCCAAGTGTTAAAGGATACCTTTCAGCATTTCATATAATACTGGTTTGGTGGTGATGAACTCCTTTAGCTTTTTCTTATCTGTGAAGCTCTTTATCTGACCTTCAATTCTGAATGATAGCTTTGCTGGATAAAGTAATCTTGGTTGTAGGTTCTTGGTATTCATCACTTTGAATATTTCTTGCCAATCCCTTCTGGCCTGCAAAGTTTCTGTTGAGAAATCAGCTGACAGTCGTATGGGTACTCCCTTGTAGGTAACTGACTTTCTTTCTCTTGCTGCTTTTAGGATTCTCTCTTTGTCTTTTGCTCTCGGCATTTTAATTATGATGTGCCTTGGTGTGGTCCTCTTTGGATTCCTTTTGTTTGGGGTTCTCTGCACTTCCTGGACTTGGAAGTCTATTTCTTTCACCAGGTAGGGGCCTGTTTCTTTGTCTCGGCATTTTTTATGCTTCGCTGTGTCGATAGAGTGGCTTTCTGTGCTAAGTGTCCCAATTACCTGAGGTAGACACTCTTGGTGCACCCCCATGTGGCCTTTGTGCACAGTCTTGTTGTAGTTAAGCCTTGATTGTTGTAGGTAACACTGGGAGGATTTGACCTCCAGGCCAATTGGCTGTGAGAATCAGCTGTGTCTACAGTGGGAGAACTTCTGTGCTGAAGACACCCTTATGGGGCAAGACTTGCTTCAGTGGGGCTTTGGTGCTCACTGAGTCTGCCCCCTGAGTGTGTCCCTTATAGATCTGAGGAGTTGTAATTGGATGGTCCCACTCTGACCACTGGGTACACTGGCTCTTGGATCTAAGAGGTGCTAATCTAGCCTCTGCCTGAGGCTACCCAGCAGAAGCCAGCTGTGAAGCAATGCAAGTTGCCCCGGGGCCTTGGGGCAGCTGCAGTTTGTTAAGTTATTTTCAGATGACAAAGGGCCGAGCCTTTCATATGCAAAAGCCTCCATGCACAGCTTGGTGGGGCAGGTCCAGGGGATCAACAGGTGGCTGAACAAGCAAGCAGTATGGCTGCTCTCAG
>NW_005876913.1:0-7925 GCF_000147115.1 Myotis lucifugus | reverse complement strand
GAAGTGGTGTTTAGTGCTGGCCCTGAAATGGGGTTTTGTGAGGGGTCAGCACCCTTCAGCTGAGATGCCCGGGTTTGGGGCTCACGGTCCATGGAACTCTCCTAGGAGTGTCAGCCTTGAAATGTGAAGCTGGGCAGGATGGAAGGATTAGTTCAACAGAAGAAAGTGTATGGGGGGGGGGGGGGGGCGGGCAGGAAACCCCTGCTGGGACTGGAGACCTGCCTCAGGCTCTTGGGCCTGCAGTGTAGCGTCTGGGTGCGGGTGGAGTCCTCGGCGCTGCCCCAGTCTACGGTACAGGAATCTCCAGTTTGGGGTGCGGTGACGAAGACTTCATTCCGTGCAGACAGTCTCAGTGGTGGTGCTAGAGCACAGCTGTGACACACAGGAGAAATGCAGTCCCCTCCTCGGGGGTCTCCTAGCCAGAGGGGAGCTGGCTTATGTGGGCAGAAATCCCCGCCCCTGGTCCCGGATGGTTCCTAATTGTTCCATCCTCATGCAAATGAGGACTCCAGATTCTCTGATTGCTCCAGAGGCACTGTCCTGATTGGTCAAAATAGAGCCACTCTGATTGGCCAGAGCTATGCAGCTCTGGGGGGGGAAGGCCTCAGTCCTGTTGGTTGAAATAAGATTCCAGGAACTCCTTTATCGGGGCTGACTGGGGTGGCGGAAACACGGTGCAGGCCTCTCCCTGAAGGGCAGTTGGCGTGAGAGGCCCTTCTGTAGAAAGCGCTGCTGGGCTCTGTTTCGCTCTGTTTTAATTTGAGCCTCGTTACCACCAGGGGCCCTTCTTAGTAGCTGTCTTTCTCAGGGTTCACAGTTACTACGTCCTTGACTTGCCCAGGCAAATAGATAACTAGTTGAAGTTGAGTTTGTTTAAAATGGGGGAGCAGGGGCTTGAGGGTAACACAGTCACTGGTGGTATGACAGTGCCAGAACCCCCCAGCAGCCCGCACGTGGCCCTGAGGCGGCCTGAGGCCCTCACTGGCTGGAGCAGGGGCTGGCTTGGTCGCCCGGTCCTGTGTCCCCCGTCCTTCCTTGTCTCAGTCCCACATGTGGTTTCTCCTGTAGGGCCAGGTGCGCCTGTCCAAGAAGATGCTGGACCCGGAGAAGCCCCAGCTGGGCATGATTGACCGCTGGTACCACCCAGAGTGCTTTGTTGAGCACAGGGAGGAGCTGGGCTTCCGGCCCGAATACAGTGCGAGCCTGCTCAAGGGCTTCAGCCTGCTGGCTCCCGAGGATAAGGAAGCCCTGGAGAAGCAGCTCCCGGGAGTCAAGAGCGAAGTGTGGGTGGAGGGCCAAGGGGAGGAGGGGGTGGGGGGTTCAATGAGGGGCTTGGTGGAGGCCCAGAGATCCCACAGATGCCATACCAGTCCTGTGTGTCCCCTGGCTAATTTGAGAAAGCCCGGATGCCGACTGAGGGGTGGCACGGCTCAGCGCTGCCTCTTCCCCGGCTGCGGTAGTGGAGGGCAGCAGGAAGGGCCGTAGGGTGCTCTTGGTGTCTGATCTGTGGCCCCTGCGTGACCCAGTTTCCTGTCCCCGTGGCCTCCTGTGGACATGTTCCTTTGTGTCTGGGTGTCTCTGAGAAATGGTGCTGGGAGGATCGTCACAGGTTTTTAATGAGTTAGGAGGGGAGCAGTTCCCTGGTTTAAGGTTTGGAATGGCACGGGTGTCATGGTGCTGACATTAGGATGGGCAGACCTACCAGTGACTCCGTACTGGGTTGCCCTGAGGCTCTGGAGCAACCCCGAGATTGCTCCTTGGCAACCAAGTATGTTCTGAAGGGGATGAAGTCCATGCAAACGCTCCCTGAGAGGCGGCAAGCTGGGCCTGCAGAGAAGAGAGGAGATAACAAGATACGTCATTGGATGTCTGCGTTCTCGTGGCTCTGGTTCTCTCTCACATTCTGCGTCTCTTTCAGAAAGAGGAAAGGTGACGAGGTTGATGGGCTAGACCAAGTGCCCAAGAAGAAACCTAAGAAAGAGAAAGACAAGCTTGAAAAGGCTCTCAAGGTGAGTTCTGAGCTGTGTCCTTGGCCATTCTGCCCAGTTCTTCCCTCGCTCTGGGAAGAAAGCTCAAGGCGGTGTGTGTGTGTCCCTTACCCAGACCTTCAGGAATTCCCAAGCTGATAGCTGCTGTTAAAAGGCCTGGTTCCCCCCCGCCCCCCGGTGGCTTCCTTCCTTCCTCCCAAGGGAACAGTTCCTGTTTGAGGAGAACTCCCCTTGGGCTCCAGGTGCCAGACCAGCACCCAGGCTCATGCAGGAGCTGAGTCAGGCCCCAGGCACCAGCCTCACTGAGCTGGTAGAGTCCTGCTTCAGCCACACGGTACATCAAATGAAGCTATTGTTTAAAAGAAAAAGGAAGAGAAGTCAACATAGTGGAAAGAGGGCTACCCGTTGAATCAGTAGTCATTGACCAGAGATTCATCACTGTTGGTTACACATGCATTGAAGCAAAGTACAGATTATTAATCAGAAAATGCCAGCTATTTGGGGATCTAGGGGAGAACACACAGTCTCTCTCAGGAACTTGGTTTCCATGAGGCATCTGCTTGGCTCTCTTACATAAGCATTCAGTTTTTTCCAGTGGTGTGAGAAATTAGAAGCAATTTCTCATCTTGTTCCAGTTGTTTGACCAGAAGGACAATGTGGTGTGGTTGCCCTTCGTAAAAAGCGTTTGCTGTGGCCCACAGCTGGCTGCAGTAGAGGGCGGTGCTGTTCGCACTGAGGAAATAGGTGGTTGGACACCCCCTCCCCCATGCACTCTCAGATTGGGGAGAGCAGCCACGCCCACCTCCCTGGCGCCGGATGTCGGGCTGACAACCCTGGGAGCTTCCAGGCTCCTTCCTGAGTCTCCGGGCGTTGGTTTCTGAGTGGCCGATTCCAGGGACCCAGGTTCCCGGACAGCAGCCCTCCCCTCGTCCCTCCGTGGTCTCCCCACCTCCCTGGTGGTGTTGAGAGGCTGTGCTCTGGGCTTACCTTGGTGTCCACAGGAGGGACTGGGCGCACACTTCCCTGTTGCTGAGACTGACATTGGGGTGCAGCTCAGTTAGGATGTGGTTGGAGACGAGCAAGGCCAATGGGGTCTCCCCTGGAGGTGGGTTTCTCTCTCTGAAGAGCTGGTCTCTCAGCGGCTGGGTCTTGTCCACAGGCCCAGAACGACCTGATCTGGAACACCAAGGATGAGCTCAAGAAGGCGTGCTCGACCAACGACCTGAAAGAGCTGCTCATCTTCAACAAGCAGCAAGTGCCCTCCGGGGAGTCGGCGGTGAGCTGCCCCTGTGTTACGTGAGCCGTGGGAGGCGGCCAGGCCGCCGTGGAGTGACTGTCCTCTCGGACGGTGGGAGGCCCTCGGTTGAACACCTGCCGGTATTAATTGGGGGAGTGACAGTCCATAGTTGTGTTGCATGGTCATCATCATCATCATCATCATCGGGGTCACCATTTCCCAGGGTCAGGAAGGGGCGGGCTCTCCCAGGCCCTTCCAGGCGTCTTCCCCAAGGCAGCCCTTGGTTTAGGATTTTGGTGAGGACTGACGTGGGCCTCTGTTTGCCTTGTATATTCACGCCACACTGGCCTGAGGAGCTCTCCGCTGCCTTCTGCCCGAACTGCCCTGGCTGTGAGGCCTGTGGAGGGAGCAGGACCACCTCGTGAGACCAGCCTCCCCAGCAGGCCTGCCCTGCCGTCTCTGGGGAGAGGGTGGCACTGTTCTGTGCAGAAGCAGTGGGTGCTCTGGCTCTCCCTTTACCTCTAAATCCCCGAGGGCAGTGGGAACTGCAGGAACATGCGTGGACTTAAAAGTACAAAAATCTAAGCTCCACCTGTCAACCAGCCGGCCAGCGGGTGGGCAGTTCGCGAGCCGGGGGGCCAGCCCTCTTGTGTGTTGGTGAGAGCAGTTTGTGCAGATTCTTCATCCCACGCGGGTAGCGTCACTCTGTAGCCGCTCCTTTGTCTCTGACACGCGTCTCCACTGGCAGATCCTGGACCGCGTGGCTGACGGCATCGTGTTCGGTGCCCTCCTGCCCTGCGAGGAGTGCTCGGGCCAGCTGGTCTTCAAGAGTGACGCCTACTACTGCACGGGGGACATCACTGCCTGGACCAAGTGTATGGTCAGGACCCAGACGCCCAGCCGGAAGGAGTGGGTGACTCCCAAGGTAAGTGGGGGATCCTGGGGTCTGTCGCCAGAAAAACATGGTCCCCTCACTCCGAGCTGCCACGCCGGCAGGGCAGCTTTCTGCAGACGTCTTACAGCTGATCCGTCCTCATAGTTAGAATATAAAATTCTATTATTGGCTCCATAGTTTAAACACTTCACAAATGTAGAACCACAGCACTTCGTGCTGGAGTGCAGGTTTGTCCAATCGGAGTAAAGTCCTCCTGCTGGCAAAGACTGGATCATTTCGGTTCCTGCTCAGCAAGTGCTTACCGGTGCCAGGCACTGTTCTAAGCTCAGGGGACAGACGGGGAGTAAGTGGATCATTCCTGCCTCTGTTAGAGTTTTTCTTAGGAATATTTCTTTGCTTTTATGCTGAAGGGGGAACTGGTTCCAGGGTTCAATTATCTTCTATTTTGATCTCTTATAATGGAGCTACATGTTGATTCTCAGGTGCGAAATCTCAATTGAGGAACCTCATTTGGAATAGTGGGCGGGGTGGGGGGGTATTGACAGTGTCTTTGGGGGCTTGGCTGCTGGAAGGACTCCACCTGTGTCCTCAAACTCAGCTTGAGCTGGCACCCAGCTGCCTGGGGCAGAGGTGGGACTGCCACTAACTAGGATTTGGGGTTTGATCATCCAGTTATCTCTCCCTGTGCGTACTTCCGGGGGGCGAGCATTGGAATGGCGCCCTGTAGGAAGCACTTGGTCGTTGGGACTTGAGTGCCCCATGGGCACTGCTAACCCAGCATCTGGAACAGGACTCCATGGTTCCGCCGGCCCTCCTGCCCGGGCTCATTCGTTTCCTGCCTCCTCTGCCCACTGCCATAATTTACTCCCTCCCTCAGTCCTTTCTCTGTACGTTTTCTTGAGTGATCACTCAGCAAATTTGGCCTTGTTGCTTCCCGCACCCTTAATATCGTATAGTGATTCCTCAGTTCCTATAGAAATACTAGTATTTTCAGTTTTTCTGGTATGCAGGTGTAACAGGCCCTTTTATGGTATTTGTATTCCTTCTATCTTTGAGAAAATAATAAAGTAAATAATGTGAACTATTTTGTGCTTTTTGTATCAACCAGAGGCCTGGTGCATGGATTCGTGCACCTTGAAAGTAAATTAGAAGGTGGCCAGCGGGGCGGGCGTGGGCGAGACTGGCCAGACACACCCTGGAGCCGACCTCCTGTGGTCCCTCCCTGGCCGGCCGCACCTGGGGCAGCGCCGAGGCTCGAAGGGCGTCTGTGGAGTGGTGGGGGCGGGGTCTCTCCGGCAGGTGGGGGTCCCTCGGGCTGGCCTGTGGGGATAAGCCTAAAACGTCAGTCCGAGGGGCCCCAGAGTGCGAGAGGGCACTCTGGAAAGTTGCTGTCGCTCAGCAGCTCCTGCATTGAGCATCTGCCCCCTGCTGGTCATTGCACATCATAGCTACCGGTTGGATTGTTGCTTAGATTGCACAGCATATATATACATGTGAATATATACTTTTTTCCCAAGGATATGTTTATTGATTTTTTTAGAGAAAGGAGAGGGGAGAGAGAGAAACATCCATCAGTTGTCTCCTACTTATGCCCTGACTGGGAATCAAGCCCACAACCTTTTAATGTACTGGACAGCACTCCATCCAAGCCACCCAGCCAGGACTAGCATCTACCTATGTTTTTAAACAAGTGTTTTAAAAGGGTATCTGCAGCCCTGGCCAGTGGCTCAATTGGTTGAGCATCACCCCATACACTAAGAGGTCCCCAGTTTGATTCCCAGTCAGGGCACATGCCAGGGTTGCGGGCTTGATCCTGGTAGGAGGCATGTGGGAGGCAGCCAATCGATGTTTCTCTCTTTCTCCCTTCCCCTCTCTCTGAAATCAATAAAAATGTATTTTTTAAAAGATATCTGCATGTATGAGTCATTTTTCTCAGGTCCACAGCTTGCTTGTTGCCCATGCAAGTTCATGGATTTGTAGACTCCCCAGGGTCTTGGCCCACAGAGTCAAGGTCAGCTCCTTAGCATGGAACCCCCAGCCCTACCCAAAGCCCTTCGTGATCTGGCTGTGTTGGCCTTCTGTGGCCCTTTTCTGCCACCCTTTTCCTCCTTACATACTGCTCTCACCACCCCTGTGTACACACAGACCTCTAATTCTTTACACATCCAACAACAGGGAGCTAACTACCCGGGGTTCCCAGCAACCACGATAAGTCAGTTGCGTGCCTTTGCTTAGCCCTTGTTAGAGGCTGCTGAGCGGTCACTGCCTCTGAGGAGCCCTTCCAGCATTCCCCGTCTTGCAGCCCCAGAGCACACCGCTGGCTTAGAACTTGGCTCCTGGGTTAAAGCTTGCCTTCGTGGAACTTTCTCAAGGGCAGAAGCTGTCCTTTTAGCCTCACTGTGACATGTGACACGTGGTAGGTCGCAGCATATGTTGGGAATGAGGCTGTGCCTCTTTCATCCAGCAGGTACTCAGTGAACGTGGTTATAGTAGGGAGGGCTGCTTTGATGGATGAAGACTTAGGTGCATAAGATCTGTAGTGTTCCCTGAACTTCACATACAGTAGCCCCCCCCTTATCTGCAGGGCATAGGCCCAGTGGATGACTAAGACCGTGGATAATGCCAAACCCTATACAGTGGGGCCTTGACTTACGAGTTTAATTCGTTCCGTGACGGAGCTCATAACTCAAATTACTCGTATGTCAAATCAAAAGTGAACGAGTGAGACACGTGATGCCGGGCTGATGTTGTGGCGTTCACTGTGACGTTCACTGCACCAACTAGCAGTGGGGTATCTGAAGCTGGCTCGTAACCCGAATTTTAGCTCGCAACTCAAAGCAAAAAATCGGCCGAGAGACGGCTCGTATCTGGAAAAACTCGTTAGTCGGGACACTCGTAAGTCAAGGCCCCACTGTACATGTTAAGTAAAGTAAGGATGACTTTAAACACAGCACTGCAATATCCTGACACTTGACCCCATGAATGGCTATCAAATGACTAGTGGGCAGGTAGCGTATACAGTGAGGAGAGGCTGGACAAGGGATGATTCGTATCCCTGGCAGGATGGTGTGAGCTTTAAAACTTCAGAAACTGCCGCTAGCCCCGGACTGTGAACCAGGGGGTTGCAGTTTGATTTCCCAGCAGAGCACATGCCCAGGTTGCAGGCTTGATCCCCAGTAGGGGATGTGCAAGAGGCAGCCAGTCGATGATTTGATGATTTGCTCTCATCATTGATGTTTCTATCTCTCTCTCCCTCTCCCTTTCTCTCTGAAATTAATAAAAATATTTCAAAAACAACAGGGCTAAGTGGGGACCTGCTGTATTTGATGTTGTGACCACTCAGCACAGCCCATTGTAGATCGCATGGGATGAAGATAACTATGCTGATGCTAGAATCTGCATTGAACATTGACCGTGACTGGGCTCTCTGCTGTGTGTTTTTTCTAAGGAGTCTAGGGAATTGCCCTGATTTCCATCTGCGTAATCTCTCCCAGTGTGTGCAGTCTTTGGGGCCTTTTGGTCATGGGATGGGCATGTGAACCCAGAGAGAAAAACTCGTTTTTTAAAGCATTTTTTTTACCGCTTCCACAGTACAAGCTCTAACAGAATTGAGTTTGCCATCTGTGAACCACTGTTGAACCCAGACTACCACCTTCAGGCCTCATTCTCAAGTTGTTCCCCTCCAGAGTCAATCTCTCTGGGTGCTAGAAATAACTACCATATCTGTAATAATTCCTTCATACTAGAAGCCTCACATTTTCTTCCCTGATAGGCTTTTATTTTTTAATATATTTTTATTTCAGAA
>NW_005876912.1:0-9276 GCF_000147115.1 Myotis lucifugus | reverse complement strand
GAGAGAGGTTAATCAGTTAACTGCAGGCCAAAACCAACAAAAGACTTCTTACATTCCTGAATGTAAGCTGCAACTTTGAATGAACGTCCATGTGGCTATTTCCATGATTATCAGAATAGCCAACCACCAGGTGCCTTGCTTACGCATGAACTTTCCGGACTACTGCCCACAACCAATCCGAAAGAGCAAACACTTCTTCCTCTTGGACGCTGCCCCTGTCCCAGAACTAGCCCCACCTCGCCTCTCACACTCCCTTTATCTATAGCCAATCTCAATTGTTTCAAAGCAGCTTACATCTTTCTTCCCCAAACAATGTACACAAGAACCTCGTCAGCTCCAGGATGGTGGACATACCGTAGTCTCCATCTAGCCCTAGTGCTAGTGTTTAGGCTGCATGCCCAGGACCCACTCCTTTTCTGGCTAGCACGTGGCCCAATAAACCCTTTCAGAAAAGCCTTCAACTGCAACAACTTCTGTTTAACAACTTAAACACAGTTTTCCCTTGAGAAAGTATAATCACAAATACTAAAGTTTCCAAGGATTTGGAAAAAAAAAATTATATCCTTTTGTTCTTGTGTCAGTCATGGAAACAGAAACTCCTCTAGGTATTTTAAACAGAGGGGGCTTAATATAGGGAAGTGGTCACAAGGTTTTGGAAAGGCTGGAGGTGAAAAAAAAAAAAAAGAGTAGGTGGTGCAATTACCCAGAGATTAGTGATTACATAAAGTCACTTCCATGCTGGGTATGGGAATAAAGGGCCCACACTCACTGTAGCCAGGATTACCAGAGCACCCAATGGTGCTGCAGAGCCACTGGGACCACAACAGTCACTACCCTGAAGAAAACCAGGAGCCCAGGAGACTGTAGTCACCTGGCCCATCACAGCTTCCTGCCGAACCAGAAGAAAGGCTGCCAGAGTCACACTGCTCCTGCCGCCCGAAACCATGCTGCTAGAGCAGGAAGTCCAGAGCCCACAGGCACTTACTGCTGCTGCTATTGCTCAGGACACTGAACAGAAAAGGAAAAGGGGCTTATCCTTTTCTGCCACCTTCGACCTCCTGCCACTGACTCCCATCGACAGGACTAGGCTCAGCCACGTGGCAAGGGAGTCTGGGACATAGAGATGTCAGAGTTCCAGCCTCCAGTGATACAAAGCAGAGAAGGTCAGAGCCAACAGGCAATTTCCTGTTGTAGCAGTTGAGTATTAGAGGCAACAGAAGCCATTATTAGTTGCCGACAATAGGTTCCATTGTACTTAGTTTACGCAGGAGAGTAAGTAATTAAAGCGTATTCTGTAGAGTCCACAGAGTCTCGGAGAGGGCTGTTGGGCTTTCAGGGTACTTGGCCAGGTACAACACCCAACTGTACAGAGGGGGCTGCTCCAGCAAAGATCGCATTGCCACCTTTGGGCACAGACACCATGCTGGGCACTGCTGACACTGCACATTACACATCAAAATCTCCTTCACTGTTTAAAGCCAAGTACCTTCCACTGTCAATCTTCCTCAAAAAAATAAAAATGGATTCCACATGGTGCCTGAGTCCTCACATGGCTCTCTTTGGAATCAGTCTTGCATCATGTCTTTCTCACATGCCTATCTTTAAGAGAGGCTGGGAGAAGCAAGGTTTCCACTTCTACCTTAAGGAGGTGGTACTCAAAATGTCATTGAAGCCTGGGATAAGCCATTGTTTGCAAACTCCCCTATACAATGACCATGAGTCATTAACGTTTGTTGAATACTGAATACATGCCAGCCACAGTTCTAATCACTTTACAGATATTCACAATCCTATGAGGTAGCTATCATTATCATAATTTCTATTTCAAATGAGGAAACTGAGGCATAAAGGGATATTTTTAGTCAGCTCATGGTTCCATAGCTACTAAGCACCAGATCCAAGATTTGACCTTAGGCTTTTTGGTTCCGAGTTTGAGCTCTTAACCACCGGACTATGCTATGCATAGTAAGTGATATTATTACATAGTCAGTAATAATAGTTATTTATGTTCCTTTTTTCCCCTGAAGCTTAGGGCATGCAGAGTTGAGAGATCAGAGGAAACCAGAGAGGTGTTTAGGGGCCGGGTCATGAAGGAGCATGGAATTATGTTGATGTGTAGGCCAGTGGTTCCCAAACCCAGCATTATATTAAAATCACCTGAGCAAGAACAGTGGGCAGTGGAATTCAGATCTGAGTGACTCAGTAAGTATATAAGGAGGGAGAATAAAAGAGGATCAAACACAGAAATCTCTTTGTTATTGTTTTGTTAAAAAAAATTTTCTTGTATGTATAGGAAGAAGAGTCCAGGAAACAGAATGAGAAGGACTGGTTAGAGAGGTTAGAGGAAAAACAAGGGAGAATGTTATTTTAGAATCCAGAAGAGATCACTTGAAGAGCGTGAGATTGGCCGTGAATATCAAATACTGCAGGGATGTCAAGTAAGAGAATGAAAAACTGACCTTTAAATGTATAAACTCAGTGGTCATTGAAATGATCTTAGCAAGAGTAATTTCATTACTATAACCGAAGCAGCAGCAAATTGTAAAAGATTAAGGGCTGCAAAGGAAGATGTAGAAACAGGAAGCAAAATAACTCAGTGGAAGGGTGACTGAGAAGGAAAGGAGTAGATACAGGTCATGGGTAAGCTCTTTATTAAGATGGGAGAAACTTCAATATATTTACATGATGCTGAAAGATCCAATTGAGAAGTTGATGATGCAGGAAAGAGAAGAAATAATTGATAGTATAAAGACCTTGAGTAATTGAGAGCAGATAGGATCTAAAGAACAGAAGGAGGGACCAGACTTGGGTAGAAGTTTCTTCCTCCAGGACAAAAGGAAAAGATGGCACAATTATAGATAAGTATATCTTTGTAGGGGAAGGAGTGTGAGAAAGATCTTTCCGGATAGACATCTCTGAAACTCCCCTGGGAACTGTAAGGAAATATCTTTTGAGGGAGAAGAGATTAGAGAAGGGATATTATATCTAGAGAGAATGATGGATGTGAGGGACTGCTACTGAAGGAATTGGGAAAGACACCCAACCAAAGGGTGGCTTAGTGACCCCAGGAGCTTGGCTGAGATGAGAGGCAGTATATTTTTAGTGTGATGTCTATATTAGTTGTCAGGGGACTGGGCATAAGAAGTGTAGAGGCAAATGATAGGTTTGAGAAAGGTCTTTAATCACAAGGATTGGAGCATAGGGGAATTGATTCTGATAAGAAATTTGTTGAAATAAAATCTAGGCAGGTTTGAAAGGAATTTGGACAGGGCTGGGGCGTGGATGAAAACCCACAAGAAAACAGAGATGGTCAGAGCATGGGAACGAGCTCACAGATAAAATGTATCAGGAGCAATGGAATGAGATTTTTGGAAGGATGAGGGCTGTGATCAGAAGGGCTATTTAAGCTGTTCGGGTGGCTCAGGATGTGACCCTGGGAATGGAGTAACTGAAGAGGATCAAAGGTAAGGGTTGCTAGAGATAAGAAGCTCAGAGTGGGGATGTCTCAGAAATGGTTAGAGCTGTAACTTAAGAAATGAAAATTACTTTTAAAATAAAATGATCATTTATCCCAAGCCAACAGGGTTTGTTTCCTCTCACAACTAAAGTGATGGTGGGATTACTTTGGTGAATCTCTTGACAGTTAACTTTGACTGTTGGGAGTTCTTTAATCAGCAATGTTGCCATGCAAAAATGTTCATGGCAGTCCTTAGTGGACAGACTAACTGGTGAAACTAATAAGTAGAAAAATATATTACAGACCAAACAAGATAGAAAACATAATATAGACTATGCCTCAGCCCAAGAACCAGGCAGATATTTGATTAGAGCTTTTTCATTTTTAAAAAAAAAGGATGGAATTAAATATGAATAAATGATACTTTGCTTTTCCCTTTGCTCCCCCCCCTTTTTTTTTAATTTCAGTGTCTGGCAAAGCATCTCCAAATAATGTTCACACTTAGAAATGCATGCAGGATCACTTGGTGGTAAATTAAAACACATGTCAAAGGCAGAGATGAGGGAATTTTGGCTAAGGACAGATAACAGGAGGGATGGGTCTAAGGAGAGGAGAGAAGAGGATACTTACTTAATCACTAAACAAGAGGGGCTGTGGGCCCCAAGGTCAACACACTGAAGTGGAACACATTGTCTTCTCAGAATAAACTTTCTCTTTCTGACTTCCCTATTTCTGATAGACCCCTGCATCTTATAATCTGCTGGATTTAAACCATGGGAGACATTTTCCTTTTATGCTTCTCACACACTCCTAAGTCCTGCACACATCACATAAGTCATCAAGGCTTCTTCATTAATCCTTCATCACATCTCCCACAGCCTGAAGAATGACCTGTCAGGTTCATGACACTCCACTGCTGGCAGTTAAAATGGGAAGGGGGAGCAGGGCCCCTCTGCCTTAGCATCCTGCCTAATGGTGGCCACTTGGGTTTCCTTGGAGATTGCTGGCCTTGCCTTGGGAATGCTTCTGTGGTCTGGATTAGGAGACTCTCCTCTCACAAGGATCTGCCGCCTTCCAACCTTGGGGTAATATTCTGTTAAGTGCAATGCAACTGTGCCATTTAAAAAAGCAAAACAGGGGTACAGGCTTAATTCTATAGATTCAAAGCTTTCAGGATGTGGAAGGGTCCTAGATCCTAAAAAGTATTTGATACACATACACAATCATGCACAATTCCACTCACAAACTCTTTTTGGAAAACTCCCACTTAAAAATGAATGTCTTTAATTCTGCCATACCAAACACCAAAGAGGTATGCCTTAATTAGGAATTAAACATCCCCGAGGCCGAGATGTTCATGGCTCTACTAGTTAAAGTAGGTGAACTGGTGAAACATATAAGCCCCCAAATGTATAATGGAACAAATAAGAAAGAAGTTTATTTCTTGCTTATGTAAAATCCTAAGTGGATTTTCCTTGGCCATAGCTGGCTTTCTCTCAAGCAACGATTCAGGAACCCAGGTTCTACCATCTTCCGCATGCAGTTTCAAAGGTCTGCTTCAAGCCAGTGAAAGGAAACTGGGTGTGAAGGGTTGCTGACACATGTAAGACTTTCCCAGGCCTGGAAGTGGCACGTAGGACTTCCACTCACGTTTCAATGGCCACACTCAGTTAGATGGGACATATACTCTGTGTCCAGGAAGATGAGACAGGAGGTTGACGAAGAGTTAGCGGTTTTTACCACAGCGCCGTAGTAACTGGATCAGTGTGGGGATTTACAGGAAGAGCAGCCGCTCTCCTGTACCCAGCATAGTGATGTGGGTACACAGGAGACTCCTGGCAGAGGAACAGGTCGGACCTTTAAACGAACAGCACGTCAGTAGTTCCATTTAAGGGGCAATATCTCCACTAGATATTCTAATAACGTCTCCTTGTTGTGTAAAATACATCAGAAGGGAGTTTTTTTAAATAAACACACTATTCAATAACACAAAGTTGGCAAATTGACAGATGGAGATGTGGGCAGTGCCAGTTTGAAGGAACTAGGCAAGAAGCCCAGGATGAAGAAGCAAAGCCCAGGCAAAATTCCAAGAATGCCCAGGCAACACCGGCACGAGGAATCCAATAAGTTAGTAGAAATCAAGAAGCCATAGGAAACTTGGAGCAGAGTAAGCCAGGAGTCACAAAACCTGAGACCTAGCCCTGCCTTTTACTGGCTGACACAGGAGAAGATGCCTACCCTCTCTGAGTTTGTTTTTTCATTTGTAAATTTGGGGGAAATAAGTGTCTATCTCACAATAATTGACTGAAGATTCAAATGAGATGATGCGTGTGAAAACTCGTGTACCCTGGCAAAAGTCGAAAGAGGGCTAATTTAAAATCGATTTCTATTTTCACACACTTTGGGTTTTGAAGAGGGCTCTTTAGGAAGGAGAATTTGGAACCTGCTTTATATATGTCAGTCCCTAGTCATGAATCAGAAGGAGGCTGAGGAGAACTAGCTAGTGTGAAGGGCTGTCCTTCAGGCTGGGGAAACTGCAGATTCCGTTTCCTTCAAACAGTCCTGCCTTCTTGCATGCCTGTCTTCCTCTCTTTCTGTCTGCTTCTCCTCCCTCCTTCCCTTTTTTCCTTATTTCCATTCTTCCTTCCCATCTAGGTTTTCTTCTTTTTTTTCTTTGTTCCATTTTCCTTTCATTTTATTCCCATGTAGTTTTTTTGTTAGATGAGCCTGGATATTAAGGAGAGTATAACTAATTTCTTATATAAGAATTCTAGACAGGAGCTTGCTAAGGTTGGGTTTTAAGGGTTGGATCAATTAAACAAACAGAAAAGATGCACTGCTCACAGATGTTATTTGGTGTAATTCTGGGGGGAAAATGTACCCTTTAAAATGATAATTCCCTTTGACCTGCATTAATTTTTCAAAGTATGCATCCTAAGTAAATAATCAGAAATAGAAAGGTCTTATGAACAAAGATGTTCATAATAGTTTTAATTATAGCAGTACAAATTTGAAACAGTTAATTGTTCAACATTAGATACATAATAAATTAAAGTATTATATTCACAATAAAATATGTAATTGTTAGAAATTGAATTTATTGATGTTTCAGCAAGATGAAGTGGTATGATAAAATAGCAAATGAAATAAGTAGACTACAAAGTGATCAAAACCACATCAAAATTGCAGGCAGGAAAAACCTAGAAGGAAATGCATGACAATTCACTATGGGGGGGTGAATATTAGTGCTTTTTCCATTCTTTCTACTTTTCTGTATTATCTATATTTTTATAATGTACATGTATTTTTTTTAATTAAAAATATAAAGTCAATTTTAGTTTCTAGGAAAGGTGTTGATGCTAACTTGCCTCATTTTAGCCCAGTGAAATTATACAAAAATCTGATGTAATTAACAGCAAAACAGATTCACTTTGTGCATCATAATGTAAATAATGGTTTCCAAAAGTGTATAGAAATACCTATACAGATATCTAGGTATGGGTTTAACATTACTAATTTCCTCTCTCATAATTCATAGTTTTGCTTTACAGGATTTAATTGGTAAGAATAAAATGTAAATTGTTGGTGCAAAATTTTTTTTTAACTATACTTCTATTGATTTCAAAGAGGAATGGAGAAGGAAAGAGAGATAGAAACATCAATGATGAGAGAGAATCATTGATTGGCTGTCTCCTGCACACCCCACACTGGGGATCAAGCCCACAACCTGGGCATGTGCCCTGACTGGGAATACAACCCTGACCTCCTGGTTCATGGGTCGACACTCAACTTTGAGCCACACTGGCTGGGCCAAAATTTTTGATCTCTGTCATTATGACAACACGGATTCCATGGCCTGACTTAACAGCATTTGCTTGTATCACAAGGACTGTGTGGGAGCCAGTCTGTGTGAGAGTGAACTTTTCTGTGATTTGATGAATCTCCCTAACTCTAGCCACCGATAGCCAATGAAACTGTGCCTTCTTTGTAGAATATGGTAATAGGGACTATACATAATGAAAATAATCACTAATAGACATTGACAAACATTATCAAACATCAAGACCCCTCAGACATTCCTGGGAGTGACTGGGTCCATTGCAACCCACAGTAGGAGATGAAAGAAACTCAATGTTGCCTCGTTCAAATGTCCATTAATTAATCAGAAAATACCGATCTAGAGTGATGTTTTCAGGAGTTTCAGGGAAGATTTAAATGCCTTGACTAGTCACTACTAGACGAGAAGAGATGAACAGATTATCAGGCAAACAGGTCATCAAAAGTTGGTCCAGAAAGTCCAAAGGGACTGTTGATAATGTTCTGGAAGAATCATATGGTCTTATAAGATATTGCTAAAAAGACAGGGAATGCTGGCCGAAGAATAGCCAAATACTATTTTTTAATTTAACCTAAAATAAAATTTTGCAAAACATAAAAAGTGGATATGAAAAGTTCCTATCTTAATATTCACAACTTTATTTTGATTCATTGAAAGGTGTACCAGCTCCTACAGCCTGGTAAAATTGCATTTAATATTAAAATTATAGTACAGTAAACCATGAAGTTTACCCATAAGACTAAAAGTGACAGATTTAGAATGGGTAAGGAAAATATACCACAGCTGACAGGGGAAAAATATTAGCTGAATCTGAATATCCTGCCCATGCAAATGAAGGTACACTCTGAGTCGAGGAAGCATCACCGTGTATTTATGACAACAGGAATTTGTAGGTGTCTGGCTGCAGGTGAACCTCTCTAATATTTGGCATCAATATTAGTCCAGGCACGAAGCTGTGTTGTATTTCCTTGCAGAGCTTTCATGATAAAATTGAAAATATTGATTTGTGATCACCGCACTATAGATCAATCAAAACACATGGATTTTGTGCTTGGTTTTATTTGAAGGACCTGGATCAGAGATTTCTATTTTGTTTTATGCTCAAAATCTCAAGTCAGTTTCTCAAACTTCAATGCATATAAGAATCCCTTGGTTTCTTAAAAAAATTAAAATGAAGATTCAGGAATAAGCAAAATAATCTTTCATGAAGGAAGTAAAAAGAGTATGTATATGTGTGATTTTTTTTTTTTTGCAGGGTTACAACTGGGAGGGACATGAGGGAATTTTCTGGGATATGTAAAATGTAATACATGTGTAAAATGTATGGACCACTTCACTTAGGAATTGTATGCTTTACTAAATGTGTGTTATTCTGCGGTTATTATTTTTAGAAACAAATATAATTAAATTAAAAAATGAAGATTTTAAAGTCATGCTATAGAAAATATGCCTAAGGATTGGACCAACTATAATAAGGCTGGGCCTATTGTGGGCTGGAATGAACTTGTCGACCAAACATCAGATATGAGTAACAGGGAAAGGGGGACAAATTTTAACTTTGTTCCTCATCATTTTGAAACCCCCACCCTACACCTATTTCTATAGCAAGCAAAATCTCAGCTATGATTTCTGCACTATTTCGGCAACTATAACCTCCTACAGGCATCCAAATTAGTCAAATCTTGAAGGTTTTACCTTTCTATAGTTAATGGAACAATAATTGAGTTATAATTCTTAGCCTTGCATAGTTATTGTGCATGAGAACTGGCTTTTCCATTTACCTTCTTTAAGGCCTGTTTCAAAACAGAAACGGCTCTTGATTCACCCTCTGACTGAAAGAATCTATCCATCAGACTTAACCTCAGCAGAACGGAAGTATTTTCCCCACCAAGAGTTACTTTACTCAGTCCTCTCATGTGGTTCACGGAACTCTCAATAGGCCCAGTCATCCCAGGGTTTTATTCCTTACAGACATGAGCTT
>NW_005876911.1:0-9276 GCF_000147115.1 Myotis lucifugus | reverse complement strand
TCTTGTTGCTGTCTTTCTAGTTCTTTTTAGTTGTAGAGTTAGATAGTTTATTCAAAGTTTTTCTTGTTTTTTGAGGCCTATAATGCTATGAATGTCCCTCTCAGGACTGCTTTCACTGTGTTCCATTGATTTTGGGTTGTTGTGTGTTCATTTTCATTTGTCTCCAAGAAGTTTTTTATTTCTTCCTTGATCTCTTTGGTAATCTATTCATTGTTTAGTAACATGCTATTTAGCCTCCATGTGTTTGGATGTGTTTGAGTGTTTTTACTGTAGTTGATCTCTAATTTCATGCCCTCGACTGGGCAGAGATCCTTGTATGCAGTCCAATGGGATCAGCTGGAGTTTCTGTCAGCTCTCCCATGTGGGGAAAGCCCCAGTCAGGTTCCTGGGATAGTGGGACGGATGGCTCCATCCCCATTCCGTCACTGACACTTCCTGAAACTGTTCAAACCCATAGGCTTGGGCTCTGCTGCTGTCTCCTCTGATGAGGTCAAATGCAGGGTGTGGCAGGCAGGGCTCCTGAGGGTGGGGCCGGCTGTATCATCCAGGGCGGGTTTTTTCCCTTTTATCTGAGCTGTGGCTTCTGGGAGTGGTGACCTCCTCTCAGAAAAAATGGCCATTTTGGTTTGGGAGGATACCATCAAATGCAGGACTCCTGACTGTTGCTTTTCCATGTCTCCCCGCAATGCTTCCCATCCAGCCTCTCAAGTCTGCATCGCCCTCCATGCACCAAAGCCTCAGGTGAGTAGCTGCAAATTAAACTCCTGCGCCCTGGGTTACACACACACACACACACACACACACACACACACACACACTCTTACTCTCTCTCTCTCTCTCTCTCACACACACACACACACACACACACACACACACGCTCACACTCTCACACACAAACTGAGGCTTTCTCTCTGACCAGCTCCAGTCTATTGGTGCCAGACTACCTAGTGGCCATCTACCACCTTTGGCAGCTGGATGTTATGTGGTCTGCGGGCCTTGGGTCTGGTTCCGGACCTCAGCCTGGGTTCCAGACCTCGACCTTCTAAGGGAACAGTCCCTCCTGTAGCTGAGAGATCCCTCCTCACTCTCCACCTGCCACCCCTGGAAGCTGGGTCAGCTCCTCTCGAGACCTCGCCCTGCCTATCTCCAGGTATTTTCTGTCCTTCCTCGCTATGTCTCCAGCTCAGCTGGGCCTCAGTTGATAATTCTGGGTGTATGTTCCCCACTTCAGTTTTATTTACAGTCTAGGACTCGGAGAGGGTGCAAGAAAGATCTGCCTATTTGGCTGCCATTTTCTCCCATCCTCTATTTATACATTTTAAAAAAATGCCTTGAGCATGTGTTGCGAAACTAAAAACAAACAGACCATGTACTTATTTTTGAAAGGTCTGCTTGTGGGAACATCTCATTTTAATGACCTCTCCCCTGAAGTGGGGCTGGTGTGGACAGAACTGTCCATGCAGGAATACTTGAAGGACTCCAAGTGGAGTCCCAGGCTGGCCCCAGTGCTCCAAACCTTAGCAGCCGTACTATTTTGTAGACATCTTCTTAATAGATTAAGGCATTTTGTTAACCTGCAGTGGTTGGGTTTACTATCTGATTAACTCCTGTTAACCTAAAAATAAAAAGCTAAAATCAGAGGCAATAAGTACTTACCTGATAAAAAAAATAAATTGCAGTTCTGGAAACGCCGATTCAGACCGAAACCCAAATGGTGTCCTGAATACAGGGTGAAGGCGAGGAGTTTATGAGAACAGGAAGGGAAATGATGACGCGAGTAGAAGAACTTTCTATTGGCGCTAACAAGTTGAATTATTCTGTAGCTAAACATGGCTGATGACTGACTCTATCTTCAGAAAGAATCTATAAGCATCAGTCCTTGTGGTCAGAATATCTGCTTTTCTGTTAGCTTTGCAAACAGCTGTTTAAAGACAGTGTTGCTTTGGTCCAGGCCAAAGGTTTTTTTGCCCAGTTCAAACATTCCAAAGGTTCAAGGAATTCCTCCGGAATGGCTGCTCTGGTTCCATTTAAAAATGGCTCCACTTATGTCATTCTTCACACTCCCATCTACTATCACTGGCGAAACCCCAGACTCCCCTGGGGTGGGTCATGGAGTGTGTCTAGCAGGCTGACTTCAGGAAGCGGCACAGTGGAGGCATTTGGGTTTTCTGAAGGAGCTTGAAGACATTTGCAAGGAGATGTGAGGAAGGGAATGATGGTTGGAAAAAAAGCCAAGCAGGACCTACAGGTCCCTGTTACTGGTGAGCCAGGTAAATTCTATATTGAAAGGAGACAGGAAAACCTCGAGGAAGGAGAGACTTCAGATAGATGAGCCAGAAAAATGACACTGATTCTGCCTCTGTTCCAGATGTTTCCATCGTTGCTGAGGAAAGGGCAGGAGAGGATCAAGCGGGAAACCTGGTGTCATATTTACGCAGACTGAGTCTCTCAGGGTGGGTGCAAGCTAATGGGTTTCATTAGGGTTTCTTTCTTATTTCTTGGAAAATATAATTGTTCAAGCATTGAATCCAGCCTTTTGGATAATCTGAAGGGATGCACAACCAAAGTTTAAGTCTTAAACTTATAAGTTTACTTTCTGAAATAACTAAGGTGTTTGCTAGAGTTTTCCTATCTTCCCCTCCCACCCCTAAGTGTAGAATTATTCAAGAATAGCATAAGGCCCTACAGAGTTTGGTTAATAGGATTTACAGCAGGCAAGTCAGACAAAGACCAAATTTCATGGAAAAACTTCTGAAGCAAAGTTGTTGGAAATTTAAATTAGATTTGAGTGTGACAGATCGACTACTGAGCAATGCTATATAGTGCCTCACTGTTAAATCCTACAGGAATTGGTCTAGAATTTATAGTGTTGTTTTTTTCTGTTGCAGTGGGGTGCTGATTTTGCGTTTTGAGTCCAAGTATATACATCTTCCAGATGTAATCATTTTACCCAAGTAAATGAAAATATGGCTGTATCAAGGACTCAAAGCTATTACATTGAGAACATGTCTAGCAGCAGTTTGGTGTTCTGTCAAGAATATTCTAGCAGCTGTATTCTAGGAGTCTTTGGAGAAACTCCTGCTTCAGAAAAGGATAATTTTAAGAATCAAGGAGAAAGCACTAAGATTAAAATATTGGGGGATTGCCCTAGCCGGTTTGGCTCAGTGGATAGGGAAGGGTCCCGGGTTCCATTCTGGTCAAGGGCATGTACCTCAGTTGCAGGCTTGATCCCTGGCCCTGCTTGGGGCCCATGTGGGAGGCAGTCAATCAATGTGTCTCTCTCACATCGATGTTTCTGTCTCTCCCCCTCCCTTCCACTCACTGTAAAAATAAAAAAAATCAGTAGAAAAATATCCTCAGGTGAGGATTAGCAAAAAAAAAATAATCATAACAAAATATTAGGAGATTTAGATGTGTATTTATAAATACAAATACAGTATATACATATTTCATAAAGTGAGCTGGATATACAAATATTTTGAGGATTAGCAAAAAAAAATAATCATAACAAAATATTAGGAGATTTAGATGTGTATTTATATTTATAAATACAAATACAGTGAGCTGGATATACAAATATTTTTTATTACAGTGATGCCATGCCTGGCATGTGTTATAGGATGTGATGTGAGATGTTAATGCTAATAAGATACAGGGTTGGGCAAAAGTAGGTTTATAGGTGTTTGTATGAAAATAATACCATAATTAATAAATCTATGTATATAAAAGGCTAAGTGACCAGCCAGTAGGTGTGATGCGCACTGACCACCAGGGGGCAGACACTCAACGCAGGAACTGCAGAGTGACAGCAACTTTGCAGAGTGCCCTCTGACACTCCAGGACCCCTTGGGGGATGTCAGACTGCAGGTTTCAGCCCAGTCCCCACAGGCCAGGCGAGGGACCCCACCTGCTAGAAGGACCCCACTCACTCCACAGATGCCCTTCGAGCCCCGGCACCACCCCAGGTGCAGGCAGCTGTGGAGGGACCACGAGAGGTTGGCTCCAGGGGGTGTCCGGCCCTTCTTGCCCAGTTCTACCCAGCTGGCCACCTTCTAATTATTTCACTTTCAATGTGCACGAATCTGTGCACCAGGCCTCTAGTAATAATATAAGAACAAATTCTGTGTTTTGTGTATTCACCACTGTAGACCTACTTTGCCCCACCCTGTGTTTGTTCACTATATGATCTCTGATGGGAATCAGAAATCTTTCACTGGGTATCTTTGTCATTTCCACCAGCTGCATTGGACATTTAGAGCTCTCATCAGCAGGATGGTTAGTGAGTCCTGTGTGCAGGCCGAGTTGAGGCCTTGGGAGCTTTTTTTTTTTCATTTTTTTTAAATTTTATTTATTTATTTATTTTTTATTTATTTTTTTATTGCTTAAAGTATTACAAAGAGTATTACATATGTCTCCTTTTTTTTTTTCCCCCCGCCCTTGACAATCCCTTGGGAGCTTCTTAAATGGGTGCTATCGTACATCAGATCCTTGCCAGGGCAGGCCTTCAATCCTTTCCAAGTCACTGGGATATACCCATACATATTTATGGAGAATTGGATAGCCTCCCTCAGAAAGGGGTCTCTAGATAATGTTTAAAGACTTATTGTTTCCTTGGGGCTGTATGAGCTACAGTGTCTTTCTTGTTCAACACTATATATTCACCTCCGTCCATAATGCCTTGCACATTGTAGATACTCAGTAAATATTTGTTGAGGGAATAAATGGACTATAAATTAGGCATCTTGAGATTACGGTTCTGGTTCTCACATTTTGCCACTGTACAATTTTAACAATGGAGTTGACTTTTATTAATTGGTGATTGTACAGGCACTGCATCAAGAACTTCCTCTAAATTTCATTTGATCTTCCCCACAAACTGTAAAGAATGCATTAATAGCCATATGTTAGGTAATTCTGTGGTCACAACCCCACAGTCTTAGTGGCTTCAGTCAACAGGGCAACAGCACTCTATGAGGTGGCTCAATGATCCAGGCTGCTTTAATCTCAGTGTGACTCTGCCAGCTCAGCCTAAGGCCGGGCAAGAGAAAGGCTGCAGCATCATTCATTGTTCAACCTGGAGGTGACATGCCATCATCTGTTCACATTTCATTGGTCAGAACTAGTCACATGGCACCATCTACCTGCAGGAGGGTGAGAACTGCAGAGTATGCTGGGAAGGGAAGGAAAACCAGAAATTCATGTATAATGATAATGGCTATTGTAGATCCATTATACAATTACTCCATGTTACAGGTGGTAAAAATGAGGCCAGAGTGGATAGGTTACTTGTCTAAAGTTAACAGCTGATCTGTGGCAGAACAAGGCCTGGAACTTAGATTTGTTAGTTTTCCAAGCCCATACTCCACCACCATGCAATACTACCTTTATTAAGGAAGTTAATTTTTGCCCTTAATGAGGGAGAGAATAATAAAAGCGTCAGATTTAGGGTTTAGGAACCTGGTTTTATGGGATGGATTCCATCACTGACCCTCTTTTACGTGTAGCTAAGCCACTTCCCTGGGCTGATTTCTTCACACGGGAATAATGATTACTTTAACAATAATATAAAGTAATGCATAAAACAGCACCTGGAGAGGCATAACGTGCTGCATAAAGGTATGATGGTGTTTTGGTCTTATGCAGGTTTTTCCACATGTAACAAACTACAAGATTCTTACAAGAAAACAAATCCTTTATATAATCTTGGTATATTTAGTTGGTTTCCTTACACAAGAATATATTCTATGTTACAATATAAAGCTTAACTTCATTGGTCTAATTTTGTCAGCATTTGAGGAGACTGAAGTGATGTTCAGTTTAAATTGATTAATTTCCACCTTCTAATCACCCTCCCCCCATCTTTTTATTGTATGTTTCTAAAAACTATTCTTTTAAAAGTGAGTATTTCCAAAGAACATTTCTAGATAAGGTAAATGGATATGTCACTGTAAATTCAGGAACTCTTTTGATACTTTGCCATCTGTTTATGGCGACATGGAGTGGGTAAGAGCAGTTACACTTTGTCTGTGGCCTAATTGAGAAAAGCAGCTCTGCCCTGGCCGGGTATTTCAGTTGGTTAGTGTCCTGATGCACCAAGGTTGCAGGCTCCACCCCTGGTCAGGGCACATAGATGGAACAACCAATGAATGCATAAATAAGTGGAACAACACATTGATGTTTCCCTCCCTCTCTTTCACTTTCCCTTCCTCACTTTCTCTCTCCCTCCCTTCTACTCTCTCTAAATCAATGAAGAACAAAGAAAAGCAGCCCAGCTGGTGTGACTCAGTGGTTGAGTGTCAACCCATGAACCTGAAGGTTGCTGGTTTGGTTCCTGGTCAGGGCACATGCCCAGGTTGTCGCTCGATCCCTGGTAGGGGGCATGCAGGAGGCAGCAGAACGATGATGTTTCTCTCTCATTGATGTTTCTATCTCTCTGTCCATCTCCCTTCCTCTCTCTCTAAAAATCAATAAATACATATTAAAAACCAAAAGCAGCCCTCTTCCTTTGCAGGTGTGGGAAGAGAGGGAAAGTTTTTTGTCAAAATGTGTTAAATTACTTGACCCGGTATCCTGTCTCCCAAAACTTGGGGTGATGTTGTAGTTCTCGTATTGCCTCCTGTTGTGAGTAGCTCCCAAGCTTGGTGTTTCTTTTATGCATCTCTCCTGGCATGGCCAACTATGCCAGGCCACGTAGGCACTGGGGAGACCCTGATTTTACGTCAGGCCTGCCCCACATGGCTTCAGATGGGATTAATAGGGTTTTGCAGTTCTTTGACTTCTTCCTGGCAGTGGTTCATAGTGCAGTGAGTAATCAGATTAGAAAAGAAAAAGGTTTCTGTGGAAATTTGGGGGCAAAATTTCCATTAATTAAAAAGAAAAAATAGCCAGCATATTTTTCTCAGACCCCATCTTATGGCCATGTTTATCCCTCATTGTTTAAATATAACCCTTCTTAACCTAGGGGCAAGCATGCTATGCCTTTCTCCTCCTCGCCCGTCTGGACATAAAGCCTGTTATTGTTGACTGTTCTGCAGTTGGATCACTTGGAAATGAGATTTCATTTGAGTAGAATGTTTTCCTTTCAGGATAACGGGCCTCTTTAATTTTGTACTCGTAGAGGGCCTAGCAAAACATTTACATTTACTCCTGATTTTCCCTTTTCAGAGTCCTTAAGAGACAGGGAGGATTCATTAGCAAATAGATCATCATGACACATCCAGTTATTGGTGAGCCATAAACGATCAGAAAAAGAACACAGAAGGTAGACGTTTAGAGCATTAAAAGCCTTTGGCAAATGATATATGTGGTGGTTTTAACCGACCTTGGAAGTCATGTAAGCCTTTGTGTGTGCTTTTATATCAGAATGTGGTCTATAAAAACGACGATCATCTGTTGAATTTACAAAATATCTCCGTAGAGGCCGAGTTCAGCTGGTTCAAGGTGGTGAGCAGTGGATTGAGGCTGGATTTCTTAGCTTTGGGAAGTGACCGCTCAGTGGCCTTCCTTCCTATTCCTGTTCTTTCAGCCCATTTACATAATTACTTCTTGAAAAAAACCCCTGAAAGTGTTTAAAATTCCAGGTGAGTCAGTCTTTTGTGTATCTCGGTTTCATTCAATTATAATACATCTCAAGTACCTCTTTCCGCTTTCTCCTTTGTTTTTTCTATTGTTCCCTTTCCAGTTCCTCCAGTTTCCTTTACTTTGGGACAACCTTTTTGATGCTGCTGAGAACCTACGTAATTAGACAGAGCCAGTGAGATTAGAAGTCTTACAGGGCAGAAAGAAGAAGGGTGGTCCAGGGTTAGGTTGAGCCCAAAGACAAGTAGGCATTGACAGGGTGTGGCTCTCACTCCAGGCAGTTTCGTGTCCACTTCTTCCCTGAAGGTTGTCCTTGTCGTTTCTCATGGTCTGCACTGCCTTCTGTGGCAGCAAACACAGTTGGGGCAGGGGCTGGTCAAGCCTGGCCTCTCTTAGGAGCTGACATTGGAGCTGAGACCTGAAAGGCAGGAAGGGAATTGCAGGCATGGCGCATGTGTCAGCGTATGCTAGGGGCTGGGACACCGGAGATAAATCTTACTTAGTGCTCCGTCTCAGGGAACTGGCAGTTTGGTTGTCAAGCCACTAAGCTTGATCCACTGCCAACTTCCTGCCCCCCTGAAACTGACAGTTCCTGTAACCCGTCCTCTGACTTCAGTTAAGGGAGTTCTCTCTCTCAACCTGCAGGTTGGCTCCAGATAACCTCACAGGGAGCTGTTTAACCAATTCCTGCAGCCAGTTTCAGCGACTGTCTTTAAGAGGCACCTGTTCTCGTTTGTTTGTTAAAAAGTACCAACAAAAAACTGGTGAATTTAGAGTAAACTCTCACAACATGGGTCTAATGCTTAGGCTGCAGTTTTCTCTGTCAGATGAAAATGACACTCAGAAGTCAGTTCTACAACAGCAGTGACACACTGCTTCCCAGTTATGTGCCCTCCCCATCTTTATTACCTTTTAAAAACTCCAGCCTCAGTTTTACAATCGGATCAGCCCTGAAGGGAGCTGCTTCCTACATGTGCTGCATTGGACTTAATTTGCATGGAATAATATTACCAGTATCTGTAGGCTTATTTTCCCATAAATGCATGTGACCACAAAATCGTTCCGCTAACATTAAGTTTTAAATGCTTTCATTTTAAAAATCAGCCTTTGGGGGGAATAATCAAGACCTAACAGAAGGGAAAATTAGGCTTATGACATTATCATACCAAAAAAATAAAATTAAAAAAGCAGCATATTACTCTAAAGCAGAAAGAAAAACAGTAAAATAAAAATCCTACCAACTGCATATGGTAAATAAAAAAGAATGATTGCTGCTATTAAATCTAAATACGAAAATCACCAGCTCTAACTTGAGAAAACAAAGGTTTTTCTTGGAAAAGAACAGGGTGGTTTGGTTGCATATCAACTAGGAGAGAGAGAGAGCCTTTAAAGGCAGAACAATTTTCTTAAGACATTTAAATGAAAATAGATGACACAACGTAAGTCATTGCTTTCTTGACTGAATGATGCATTTGAAACCATTGTCCCAAGGATTCTGATTGCCTTAGGAAAGCATCCATATTCAAATGGTATAAAATGATGCATTACATAATTAGTTTAAAAAACTTTATAAATCTCTGAGGAGAGAGACATGTGCTATTTATGTTGGATAGAAAATTCTAGAAGGATGTTATGACGATCACTCTAAAGTTGTGTAAAGCACTACTGGTTGTGTATGTGGCCCCTGTGAACCTCGAT
>NW_005876910.1:0-9276 GCF_000147115.1 Myotis lucifugus | reverse complement strand
CCGCATCCCCCGTCTGGGCGCCACCTCCCCTACCAAGCTGCTCACTCGGGCATCCCGGCCTGCCACCCTGGCCCGGCACTCACCTTCGCTGGACGCCCCTACGGAAGGAAGGTCCAAATGAGCGGTCACAGAATGCTGGGCTGGCCCAGTCCTTCCCGGGGCGTTTTCTTAAATTATGGGCCTTTCGTTTCCAAGGGCAGAGCGGTACTGTCTGTAATGTAACCCACTTTTTGCTGCAGCAACCTCTTCCCTCAGACTATCTGAACAGCCAGCTCGTCGGGAGGCCAGCAGTTCGGTAATGCATGTAACATGCCCTACCCCAAACTACATGCTCTGACGAGGGCGAGAGAAAAGATCAGGTCATAGAGCCCTAGCCACTAGTCCTAGAGAAATAACTGAAGGTACGTAAATAATATGACAAGAACCCTTTTGTTTAAATTAATTGCATTTACATTTTATACAGACTTTCATTTTCTTGTGCATTCAGTTTCTA
This sequence comes from Myotis lucifugus, assembly GCF_000147115.1. NCBI lineage: Eukaryota > Metazoa > Chordata > Mammalia > Chiroptera > Vespertilionidae > Myotis > Myotis lucifugus. Next base: position 8,783 of record NW_005876910.1, on the reverse strand, counting down.
TATCTCAAATACAATTCACATCATCATGTTTTTGAACATCTGGTATTCGTTACACACTGTTCTAGAGGATAAAAAAAGAGCCCGCTTTGTCCTTAACAACATGGAACTTACCAATGAGGGATATAAGGTAAATATGGTGCTACATATTGCTATCACTTTTTTCTTTCTTTTTTTAAAAAAAATATATTTTTATTGATTTCAGAGAGGAAGGGAGAGGGAGAGAGAGACATCAATGATGAGAGAATCATTGATTGGCTGCCTCTTGCACGCCCCCTACTGGGGATGAGCCCACAGCCTGGGCATGTGCCCTTGGCTGGAATTGAACCTAGGACCCTTCAGTTCGCAGGCAATCGCTCTATCCACTGAGCCAAACCAGCTAGGGCTCTTTCTTTCTTTATTAAATACTAGAGGCCCTGTGCAGGAATTGGTGCAGGGGGTGGGGGCTTTGGGCGGTTGGCCGGCTGGCCCGGCTCCTGGTCGAACTCCCCACCAAGGGGACAATTTACATATTAGCCTTTTATTATATAGGAATAAATAGAATATTTATATTTATTTTTAGAAAGAGAGGCAGGGAGAGGGAGAGAGAGAGGAAAGAAACATTCATGTGAGAGGGAAACATCAATTGGTTTTTTATTTATTTTTAGAAAGAGAGGAAGGGAGAGGGAGAGAGAGAGGAAAAAAACATCCATGTGAGAGAGAAACATCGATTGGTTGCCTCCTGCATGCACCCGGATTGGGATTGAACCTGCAATCTGGGTATGTGCCCGGACCAGGAATCAAACCCATGACCCTTAGGTACACGGGCTGCTTCTACAACTGAGCCACGCCAGCTCGTGTTTGCTATCATTTTTAAACAAAGTGCCAGGTACTAGTCTAGACACTTTAAATATATTAGCCATTAATTTTCACACCATATCTTGGAGGGTATGTACTGTTAGTTTCTACATTTTGCTGGTGATGAAAATGAGGCACAGGAGGTTAAACAACTTGCCTGAGGTTACATAGCTACTATGTGGTGGCGGTGAGATTGAAATACAGGTATTCTGACTTCAGACTACAAGTTCCCAACCATTTTACTGTACTACCGCTGTGAGAGGAAAGGCTGCTAACCATTAATATATGGAGTTCTAAAATTAGAACATATTTCTCAGGAACCACTAACACTCCCCCCCCCTTTTTTTTTGCTTGTGAAAGTAACACAAAAGAGCAGACAGCTTTCCATATAGCCTGGCGGACCCTGACATTCTTTAGAATTATATCACACCAACAATTTTCACAGATAGGATTCTCTGGACTGTTTTCAGTGAGTGTTTTTTTTTTAATATATATTTTATTGGTTTTTTACAGAGAGAAAGGGAGAGGGATAGAGAGTTAGAAACATCGATGAGAGAGAAGCATCCATCAGCTGCCTCCTGCACACCCCCTATTGGGGATGTGCCTGCAACCAAGGTACATGCCCTTGACCGGAATCGAACCTGGGACCCTTCAGTCCCCAGGCCGACGCTCTATCCAGTGAGCCAAACCGGCTAGGGCTTCAGTGAGTGTTTTATTTCTAGGCTGTGGGTTAGGCTTATATGGAAGACAAGGGTGTAACAATATCACCATAGAAATCTCTGCTGGTTAACTTATTTCTTCATTCAAAAAAAATGTGTATTGTACACCTATGGTATGCCAGGCGCTGTGCTGAGAACTAGAAGAGTCAGACACAGCGCTTTCCCTCAAGGAACTGTAATCTCACAGAGGAAACAAGCCTTGACGGAGAATCTAATACAAAACAGAAAATGAGTTGTGTTCAACAGAGGCATGCACTGCAGTGGGAGTCCCGAGGAGGAGAGAGACAGATTACTTCACGAAGGGAGGTGTGTGGGTTAAAATGCATAATTATTACTTAACTTTTGTTGATATTAAAGTATTACAAACAGTATAAAATTTATTAAATTCCTTTTTTAAAGGATTCCATGCAAAGTTCTCATATTCAGAAAAGACAGCTTGTTACTATAAGGATTGTTCAGAGTATGGAGAGGTTAATAAGCACAAATTTTTGTCGTTGTTAATCCTCACTTGAGGATATTTTTTCCATTGATTTTTAGAAAGAGTGGAAGGGAGGGAAACAGGGAAGGAAGGGGAGATAGAGATAGAGATAGAGATAGAGATAGAGATAGAGATAGAGATGATAGAGATGTGAGAGACATATAGATTGGTTGCCTCCCTCTGCATGCACCCTGACCAGTGACCAGGGCCAGGGATCAAATCTGCAACCCAGTTACATGCTCTTGACTGGGAATCTAGCTCTAGACTCTCTGGTGCTCAGGCCACTGCTCTAACCACTGAGCATGCCAGCCAGGACAAGCACTCAGTTTTTTAACATTAAGTATGTTAGCTACAGGTTTTCCAGAGACCTTCTTTATCTGTTTAAGGGAGCCTCTAGTCTAGTAGCTGAAGAAGGCCTCCAGCCAATAGCTAGCAAGAGCGCGGGCTTCAGTCTCGCAGCCACAGGAAATGAGTTCTGCCAATAATCTGAGTGAGCTGGTAAGTGTGTTCTTCCTCAGTGATGATTAGGTTCCTATTGCTGCTGTAACAAACTTACACCAACATCGTGGTTTAAAACAACACAAATTTATCTCATAATTCTGAAGACCAGAAGTCCACAATGAGTCTTACAGGGCTAATGTCAGGGTATCAGCCGGGCTGTATTCCTTCTTGAGGTTCTGGGGAAGAATCATTTCTTTGCCTTTGCTAGCTTCTAGAAGCCACCATGTTCTTGGCCTGTGGCTCTTCCTCTGTCCTCAAAGCTAACAATGGCTAATCAAATCTTTCTTACATCAGATAACTCTAACTTTTTCTTCCATTGTCACATCTCCTTCTCTGACTCACCTACCTGCTTCTGTCTCTTATAAGAACCCTTGTGAGTACATTGGGACCACTCAGATAACCCAGAATCATCTCCCCGTTTTAAGATCCTTATTTTTTAAAAATTTTATTCAGGTATAATTGAGAAACAACATTATGTTAGTTTCAGGTATAAAACATTATAATTTGATATTTGTATATATTCCAAAATGATCACCACAATAAATTTAGTTAACATTCATTACCATACATAGGTTTTTTTTCTTGTGATGAGAACTTTTAAGATTAACTCTCTAGCAACTTTTAATTATGCAATACAGTATTATTAACTATAGTCTCCATGCTGTACATTATGTCCTCATGACTTATTTATTTTGTAACTAGAAGTTTGCATATCAGTGACTTATTTCACTTAGCATAATGACCTTAAGGTCTATCCATGTTGTTGCCAGAGGCACGATTTCATTTTTTTATGGCTAAATTTATATATTTTCTTTATCTATTAATCTGCCAATGGACTCTAAGGTTATTTCCACATTTGACTGTTGTAAATAATGCTGCAATGAGCATGGGGGTGAATATATCTTTTTGAGTTAGTACTTTTATTTTCTTCAGGTAAATACCCAGAAGTGCGATTACTGGGTCCTGTTATAGTTTAATCTTTAATTTTTTGAGGACCCTCCATACCGTTTTCCACAGTGACTTCACCAATATGCATTCCCAGCATCAGTGCACAAGGGTTCCTTTTTTTCCACATCATTGCCAGCACTTGATTTTGTTGTTTAATTCTTTTTATATTTTGTTGGATTCAGTTTCCTATTATCTTGTTGAGGATTTTTGTGTTTATATTCATGGGGGATATTGGTTTATGTTTTTTTTCTTTTGCTACCTTTGTCTGTATCCCAATAATACTGACTTAATAGAATGAGTTGGGAAGTGATTCTTCCTCTGCTATTTTCTGGAAAGTTTGTGAAAGATTGGTGTTATTTATTCTTTAATTTTTGATAAAATTCACCATTTAAGTTATCTGAACCTGGGCTTTTATTTGTAGAGGGCTTTCAAATGGCTGATTTAACTTCTTTACTGGTTATGGGTCTATTTCCATTTATTCTTGAGTTAATTTTGGTAATTTGTGTCTTCCTAGGAATTCTATAGAATTATGTTATATAAATTGTCCTAATTATGTTATATAAGTTGGCATAAAGTTGTTTATATCATTTATTTACAACCCTGTTAATTTCTGTAAGATTGCTAGTGAAGTCTCCTCTTTCATTTCTATTTTAATAATTTATGTCTTCTCTCTTTTTTTTTTCTTGATGAGTCTAGTAGAGGTTAGTCCATTTTGTTCTTTTCTAAGAACCAACTCTTGGTTTCATTGATTTGCTTCCTTGTTTTCTATTTCATTGATTTCTATTTTCTGTTCTTTGTTATTTATTTTCTTCTGCTAGCTTTGGGTTTGGTTTGCTCCTCTTTTTCCTACTTTAAGTTTAAAGCTTAGGTGATTGATTGGATCATTCTTCCTCAATAACGGCTTGCACTTGTACACTTTCTCTTTCCTGCCTTCCCATCTCCTTGGAATGTCGCTACTGTCAGCATTGGAACCTCCTTTCTATGGTTTAGGAGTCACCAGTTTTATGGGTGTTGAAGGTTGCTAATGGGCAACCACTGTCTTGCACTGGACGTCCAGTATCCAGTACCAGTATTCACTGTCTAGTACCTGCATTCCAGTGTCCAGTGCAATCGCCCTGGTAAGTTCAGCTGAAGAGACCAGGGTTCAGTGACGCACCGCAGCACCTGCCTTTGTTTGGTTCTCTCCTGTGATTTTGACTGTTTACTCTGAGCAGTATCCTTTTGCTTCTGTTTTTTAATCTTGGATCTTCAGTCTTTCTAGGGATTCTCTGAGCTACACAGTACTTTTCCAATAAACTCCTTTTCTAATTAAATCAGTCAAAGTTGTTTTCTGTTTGTTGATTGGTAACCTTACTGGTATATGTACCCTGCCTTACCTTGCCTCAGAGTTTGCTATCTAAACCGTATGTTCTTTTAAAAGTCAGGTCAGATATTATTTCCTTCACACCAGGTAGTTTAGTACCCCCCCCCCCCCCCGCCCGTGCTTGTCCCTATTATCATTTCTACCATTTTGTAGTACCACTATCTGGATTTCTGTCTCTCTTACTAGACTATGAATTTCTCAAGGCAAGGAGCATGTTTTACTCTCAATGCCTGAGATTTAGTGAGTACTCAAAGGTATAAACATAAATGTTTGGTGGTTATTACTTTTTATGTCCTTAATTTAAAAAAAAATTGTGTCTAAACCGAGGCCATAGTAGCCCGTGGAAACCCTTAGTCATTCCTTAGAACGCAGTTGCTTAGTTTCCAGCAAATGAAATTTAGCTAATTTCTAGGATATGTTGCCTGGTTCTAAGACATTACAAAGTCAATTTTCTCTGTTGGAGTATGTCTTCCCCATTTAGGAGAATAGTTGATAAGTGTGCTATTTTTCTGCAGTTACTTCTAATTTGTGCCAGAAGCATGTGAGTAATTAATGAGACTTGATTCGTAAAACCTTAGAAAAATAAAATATTCAGAGCTGTAGAAAAGAGGGGGCAAGTAACAATATAGGTAATACAAATCCGGCCATGGAAAGACTTGTTTATAAGCTCTTTGAGAAATGGGATCATGTTATTCTTCTTTGGTTTCTCACAATAGCTTGAACATAATAGATATACATATACATATATGTATCTTTTTGTTAATTTTACTCTAAGTTCCTTATTACTCTAATTTTTCTGATTCTCTGATTTTGGGCAGTTCAGAAAATATTTGGACCAATAGAATATATATATTTCTAGAAGCAGCAGACAGAATGATTTTGGACCAGGAAGATTGCAGATTTAGATAGCCTTAAAGTCTTATGTAAACTGAGTGAAGAAGCCAGGAAAACTTTATTTAAGTTTGGACTCTGGGTCTGTTCTCTGTACATGTGACAGCCTCTATTGTAAACAGTTTTGAAATCCTTTGGTGATTGTTGGGAAGACTCTTATACATGTTCTTAATCTGCTTTCTGAGGTCCTATGCCTTAAGGGATTGACTGAAAACGGATGGAATTGTCTGGAAGACCCTGGAGAGGCAGTGAGTGGTCCTTTGAGAGGACTCCTACTTCCAGTAAAGCGTGCAAGAATGGGATTGAAATGTTAGAATTAGTGATCCACTAGCTCAAAAGCAAGCTCCAGGGCATTGTCACCCCTAAGAGAGGACAGGTCGATGTACTTCTAGGCAAGGTTCTTGTTATTTAGTGGCCTCTCTGGGAAAGCAGTAAACAATGATAGTACACTTGGGATAAAGGACTCTCTGAGCTGGCATGAGTGTAAGTGAAGAGTGGGGGCATAGAAGTGAAAAATCCACAGTCTAGAGGGAGACAGGTAAATAGGAGTGGATGTGCCATGAAGTGGCTTGCCACAGGCTCATTCCAAGACCTTGGAAAGGGCTTAGCAATATTATATTAGTAATAATTTTTCTTAAAGATGTACACACACACACACACACACACACACACACACACACACACCCCAAATGACATACATGAGCCTAGATAGCTCATAAAACCTAGATCTACCCTTGTATTCGAGTACATCAACAGCTATAGCATGTTGTGATGAAGTATCATAAAGATATTATTATAGTTCTGTGGAGGCACTAAAGAAAGGCATCCTGCTGAAGGTGCCATTCGAGTAGGGAGAGGATTCATTCACTAGGAGAGCAAGTATTTTGTCTTTTTATTCACCATGTCATCGCCAGTACCTAGAACATTGCCAGGCATGTGTCAAGTGGTCAATAAACATTTTGTTAAAAAAATAGGAGTGAGTCAGAGTAGATAGTTGGAGATAGTGTTTGTGTGAAGAGTCTAGCAGCCTGGTGAGGTAGATGCCTGTGGAGAGCGGTGAGTGATGTGGCTGGAGAGTAGGTAAGCAGGAGCCAGAGCAGGGGGATTTCTGTTGTACCAGGCTTAGGTTTTGGACTCACTGAAGTCTTTAACCTTGGGAGTGGTATGATCTAATTTGATTTTAGAAAGATTATTCTGGAAGCTGTGTGGAAAATAGAGTAGAGGGGATTAAGGTTTGAGTTAGGAAATTGTTGCAGTAGTCCAATCAAGAAATGATTAGAATCTGAGCTAAGACAATAGCAGTATAGATAAGGGAACATATCCAATAAACAATTTAGGAAGTAAAATGGCACATGATAGGCACAGTGCATATTGAACTGTGAACATCCTTGAACTGTTGAGTCCAGCTGAATGAAGATTTAATTATTCATTCATTCACTTCAACAAATATTTAATGAGTGCCTACTATGTGTCAGTGCTTGTGTTAGACATTAGGAATAAAACAATGAACAATTTAGATAAGGTCCCTGCTTGGTGTCTGTGAAAAATACAGATAAATAACCTGGCAATTACAATACTACATCGTGATAACTGTTATGAGAGGGGAAGTTTAAAGTGTTGTAGAAATAGCCTTAGCCAGTTTGGCTCAGTGGATAGAGTGTCGGCCTGTGGAATGAAGGGTCCCGGGTTCTATTCCGGTCAAGGGCACATGTCTGGGTTGTGGGCTCGATCCCCAGCAGTGGGCGGCAGGAGGCAGCTGATCAATGATTCACTCTCATCACTGATGTTTCTATCTCTCCCTCACCCATCCTCTCTGAAATAAATAAAAAATATATTTAAAAAAATAAAGTGTTGTAGAAACATATAGAAGGAGTAGCTTACACAAATTTGTGGGGTTGGCAAAAAGTTCCAAAAGAAAATTATGTCCAACGTGAAACAAGAAGAATGAGTAGAAGTTAGACAAGTGAAGAAATATGGGTGAGGTTGTGGAAGGAGAAGAAAGACTCTGGAATGCATTTTTAAGGCTAGAGTTAAATGACTGTGGACCATGAAGACATAGACAGAAGGTTAAGGTACTGGTGAGAAGATGAGTTCAGTTATGCTGTCTTAGGTTTGAGATACCTTGGGACATCCAGGTGGAGACAAAGGATATGTGGGTTGGGAGATCTCAAAAGAGGTCAGGACCGTAGACATACAGATTTGGGAGTCATCAGGGTAGTTCTTGAAGCCCTAGGTCAGTGGTTCTCAACCTTCCTAATGCTGCGACCCTTTAATACAGTTCCTCATGTTGTGGTGACCCCCAATTTCATTGTTACAAATTGAACATAATTAAAGCATAGTGATTAATCACAAAAACAATATGTAGTTATATATGTGTTTTCCGATGGTCTTAGGCGACCCCTGTGAAAGGGTCATTCAACCCCCAAAGGGGTCGCGACCCACAGGTTGAGAACCGCTGACCTAGGTAGTGTTGAAATCATCCAGGCTGAGTGCATAGACAGAACATTGAAAGAAACCAAGGACACATTCTTTTAAGGGGCGAGAGAAAGAAAAGCCTTGGGAGAGACTGAAGGAGTGACTGGACAGAAAGAAGAAAGTACTGGAAGAGAATGAAACCAGAGGGAAGACAGAGCGAGGAGCCAGAGAAAGGCAGAAGGAGAACAGAGCAAGAAGTGACCAACTTCAGAACTTTTGCTGAGTTCTAGAATGGTGAGCATTAAAAAGTACTCACTGGATTAGGGAACATGGGTGTTGTTGGGGACGTGGCAAGAGCAATTTCAGTAGAGAGGTTGGTGGCGGGAACCAGACTGGACATTCTAGGAGGTATGGGGATTCTGAGAAATATCCTGCCCATATTTGACAGCAGGATAAATGTCCGTGTTCGAGAAAATCGGTGAGCACATCACATTCAGCCAAGGTTTTCCACATGCCTAATGTGTTCTCCTGTGGAAGATGTCTGTCACTGAGACAGTAAATGACAGTGAGGACTTACACTAAGTATCTTGGAGACAGAGGTGAAAGTAAAGAGTGTGTTCCTTATCCTATTCTG
>NW_005876909.1:0-9278 GCF_000147115.1 Myotis lucifugus | reverse complement strand
CTTGAAGTGATGAGAGGCTAATGGCGGTTGTGTTTATCCAACAGAGTGAGCTCAGTCAACAATTTTGCTGCAAACATGTTCCTGTTTGACTCTGGTCACCACCCAGTTCCTGCTGGTGTGTGGGCGTCCAGAGGCCACATGCCACTCAGTGCCTCCCAGACATCTGGGAACCTCTGGATTCCGGAGCCCATGTGTCACCAGTTCTGCCTCTCCAGGTGTGAGCTGTGCAGACACCGCAGACGCAGCATCCCTCCAACAGAGCTTGTCGCCTTCCCTCCGGCTGTGTCTCCCTTCTGTCCTCCGCTCCCACACTCACCGAGTCCCCAGATCGGACCCCAGGAGTCAGTCTGGACTTCATGTTCTCTCTTCTCTCTGAATCTAAATAGGTATCAAATCCTGTGGATTCTGAAACCCATTTCCCTCTTCACTAGGAATAATTCCTGTCTCATTCACTGCCTCTTCATTCACCCATCCATCTTCTGCCTTATTGATTCTAGTTTTTCAAAGCACAGGTGGCTGGGCATGGGCCTGCACCGAGTTCTTTAATGGTTTTCACACCTGCTGGCCCTGTTTTGCTTGCTCTCTCCTAACCCCTCTGAGGTCAAGCTCAGCCCACCAACAGCATTCAAGGCAAACATGCCACTTCCTGTCAGCCCCCCTGCCTCCCGTGACCTGAGGTGCCCTCCTGAGCACCCACAGATTCCCCAGGCCACGCCCCTCTCAGCATGCATCCCACAGAAATTAGTGAGAACATCAAAGACATGAAAAGGGACCCCAGTCAGAAATTGAGCATATGCTAACTGAAATGAAGAATAATTTACAGGGAATCAACAGTAGAGTAAAGGACACTGAGAATCAAATCACAATTTGGAATATGAGGAAGCAAAAAGCATCCAATCAGAAGATCAAAAAGAAAAAAGAATCCAAAAATATGAAGATAGTGTAAGGAGCCTCTGGGACAATTTCAAGCACACCAACATTCGAACATGGGGGTGCCAGAAGGGGAAGATAGAGAGATCAAAATATTGAAAACCTATTTGAAGAAATAATGACAGAAAACTTCCCCTACCTGGTGAAAGAAATAGACTTACAAGTCCAGGAAGCGCAGAGAACCCCAAACAAGAGGAACCCACAGAGGCCCACACCAAGACACATCATAATTAAAATGCCAAGGGTTAAAGATGAAGAGAGACTCTTAAAAGCAGCAAGAGAAAAGCAGTCAGTTACCTACAAGGGAGTATCCATACGACTGTCAGCTGATTTCTCAACAGAAACTATGCAGGCCAGAAGGGAGTGGCAAGAAATATTCAAAGTGATGAATAGCAAGGACCTACAACCAAGATTACTGTACCCAGCAAAGCTCTCATTTAGAATTGAAGGTCAGATAAAGAGCTTCACAAACAAGAAAAAGCTAAAGGAGTTCATCACTGCCAAACCAGTATTATATGAAATGTTGAAGGGTATTCTTGAAGAAGCAAAGGAGGAGGAATAAAATAGAACCAGAGGCATGGAAACATGGAACAGATTGCCCAATCTCAGAGGGAAGTGGCGGGGGGATGGCGGGGAGAGATTAACCAAAGAACTTATATGCACCACCTATGGACACGGACAATAGGGTGGTGAAGACCTGGGGTGTGGCATGCACCGGGTGGGGGGAGGCATTGGGGGAACATGGGGGACATCTGTAATACTCTCAACAAAAAGGATTTTCAAAAACAAAGAAATGTATTGATGACCCAGACAAGAGAGATTGGACTGATGCGGTGACACGTTTATGGAAAGCAGAGACATCTATGGAAACGGATGAGGCACGAAGGCCCCGTTGGAGAGAAAGTACGTGCCACCATTGAGACGTGGCCTCCGTTTTTTCATAATTGAAACGTGCGGGCACCAGCCCACTCGGAGCCTTTGTTCCCCGTGAACCTCACTGGGTCTTGAGGCCTCCTGTTTACTGAAGCCTAAAACGAGAACTGACAGTGATTCACTACGACAGAGTGGCCTTCCTCCGGCCCTCGTGGCCCCCCTATTCCTGCCCCAGATCAGCGGTCCCTGGGTCATCTGCCTGCCTGGGGAGAGATGGGGGCCAGGCGACCTCACCTCCGTGCGGCTGGTCCTTGTCCCCGCGCTGGTCCCTCGCAGGTGCCCCCGGAGCCTCCGCCAGCTGCTGCAGCAGGTGCAGGCACTCCTGCAGGTGTGCGGCCACAGTGCCCGGGCTGTCCATGCCCCTCCCTCACGCGGGTGCACGTCCCTGGTCCACGGGCTCAGCCACCTAGGAGAAGACATCCATTCTCAGTAAAGGAGCCCTTCGAGGTGATTTGCTGAGCATCCAGGACCTGTAAGACTCGAGGAGACAGCCTGGGGGCTCTATGGGGTCTGTGTGAATTCCCTGCAGGGCCCGGTCCAGGCGGCAGCCCCTCTGAGCAGGTCCTGGAGACACCACCCCCCCCCCCCCCAGGGATGTTGGTGGAGCCACAGGGAGCCTGCAGAGTAACACACCGCTGATGACGTGGCTTCCAAACCCCTCCGGTCCGCCCGTGGGTCCCGGGGACACCATTGCCTGCACCTGCGGAGCCCCCAGGAAGCTTCTGGCTGATGTGCCTGCTACTCAGACACAAGCCCACGGGAACCCACTGCCGATTCTCCGCGTGTGTCCTTTGTGGCATTTGGAGTAAGATAGGCAATGACAGCCCTGGTTAGTGTTGCTCAATGGATAGAGCAATGGCCCTGCGAACGAAAGAGTCCCCAGTTCGATTCCGGTCAAGGGCATAGACCTCAGTTGCAGGCTCCTCCCTGGCCCGGGCCCTGGTTGGAGCGCTTGCAGGAGGCAACCAATTGATGCGTTTCTCTCACATCGATGTTTCTCTCTGTCTTCCCTCTCTCTTCTACTCTCTCTAAAAATCAATGGAAAAATATCCTTAGGTGAGGATTAAAAATAATAACAATAATAAATTAAGATAGACAATGGGCACACTCCCAAATAAGAGGGCGATGATAGCCCAGAAAACCCAGCTTCCTGGCTCTGTCATGCCATGAACAGGTCTCCCTCACTGCCATGCAACAGACGTGTGGCTGACACGCCTCTGCCGTCAACATGACTCCATTGTCATGAGCTACTGTAGCCACGGTCATTCAAGAACAAATAATGTACTGACAGCACAGAAACGCCCGACTATTTAATGCCAACCAGTTATCTGAGGAACAAACCTTTCTGTCTGTCTTCCCTTAGTTGAAGAATGTGTATTACAAACCACACAAACGAACTTGTTCTCTTTCTGAGTCTCCAGAAGAGCGTGAGCTGCTGTCTGGGGTAGACACCTCGCAGTAGAACCTTATCACCAGAGCAGTGGAGTCTGAAAGGGAAGAAAGGAGACACAGTGAGTCACAGGGTCATCGTGTGCTGCTGGGGCAGACTGTGGTCTCACACTCAATGACCTCGCTGTAAGAAGTTGGGTTTAGCCTGGCCGGCACGGCTCAGTGGTTGAGCATCAACCTAGGAACCAGGAGGTTCTGGTTCGATTCCCAGTCAGGGTACATGCCTGGGTTGTGGGCTCGATCCCCAGTGTAGGGCATGCAGGAGACGGCCGATCAATGATTCTCTCTCATCATTGATGTTTCTATCTCTCTCTCCCTCTCCCTTCCTCTCTGAAATCAATGAATATATATATATATTTAAAAAGAAGTTGGTTTTAGCCCTAGCAGGTTTGGTTCAGTGGATAGAGCATCGACCCGCAGACTGTAGGGTCTCAGGTTCGACTCTGGTCAAGGGCATCTACCTGGGTTGCAGACTTGATCCACTGGGGTCGTGCAGGAGACAACCAATCGATGATGTTTCTCTCTCTGTGTCTCCCCCGCTCTTCCATTCTCTCTAAAAATCAATGGAAAAAATTATTCTCAGATGAGGATTAACAACAAAAGAGTTGGTTTTAAATTTGAAATTAAAAGCAAGAATTTTTCTATCTTTCTTCTATTCTTTGAAAAGAAAATGAAGGGTGAGCTGACTGTGCAATCTAAATTTTGTCTTTTTCATTCTGACCTGGATGGGAGAGGTCATTTGCTTTGAGTTTTAAAACACATGCCCAATACACACACACACACATGCCACACACACGCACGCCACACACACACACACACTGTGCCAAGGGTGGGGTGCCACAGGCTTGTTTAATGAAAGTAACGGTGTATGTGTGTAAGAACAAGCAGAGTTCTTGAAGACAACACTCTTGTTATTTGAAAGAGTGTTCACGTTGGTGATGCCATGAGGAATGAGTCACCAGAAGCATCTATACCAGGGGTCCTCAAACTTTTTAAACAGGGGGCCAGTTCCCTGTCCCTCAGACCGTTGGAGGGCCGGACTATAGTTTAAAAAAAAACAACTATGAACGAATTCCTATGCACACTGCACATATCTTATTTTGAAGTAAAAAAACAAAATGGGAACAAATACAATATTTGTATTTGCATGTGGCCCGCGGGCCGTAGTTTGAGGACCCCTGATCTATACTAATGAAAGAGTAATATGCTAATTAGACTGGGAGACCTTCCGGAGACCTTCTGGACGTCCTTCCGGACAAAGCCTGGGGCTTGGCCAGCCTGCAAACTGCCCCCAAATGTCCCTCAGCCCCTCGCCCAGGCCGGCCCCATCCCCCAAGGGGACCCCCACTCTGATCTGGCACCCCCTTCAAGGAAGACCAGCCAGCCCCCACCCGTGCACCAGGCCTCTATCTTTACTAATAAAAGGGTAATATTCTAATTAGACTGGGAGACCTTCCCGGAGACCTTCTGGATGTCCTTCTGGACAAAGCCATGGTGGCGGGGCCAAGACAGAGGTAGTTAAGGGCGATCAGGCCAGGAGGGGAGAGCCATTGGGGGCAATCGGGCTGGCAGGGGAGCAGTTAGGTGTCGGTCAGGCTGGCAGGGGAGTGGTTAGGGGCAATCAGGCAGGTTAGGGGGTGATCAGGCCGCAGGCAGAAGTGGTTGGGGCAATCAGGCAGGCAGGCAGGTGAGCAGTTGGGAGCCAGCAGTCCCGGATTGTGAGAGGGATGTTTAACTGCCAGTTTAGGCCTGATCCTGAGGGGTCCTAGATTGGAGAGAGTGCAGGCTGGGCTGAGGGACACCCTGCCTCCTGTGCACAAATTTCATGCACTGGGCCTCTAGTTTAAAAATAAACCTCAACAGGTCCTTTCTAAACAAATCGCTAAAATAGTGCTTTAGATAACAGGAAAGAGATCACAGATGAAGGGCCCAGTATTCAAGGGGAAACAAAAAGGATGCCACTGGCTAAATCTAAGCATGCACTGTATAAAGCTGTAACTGTCTTGTGGGATAAATAAGAAAGAAAAAAATATACACAAACACCAACAGAATCCACGCCGGGAGGAGAGAGACGGGCAGTAAACTGTTCTCAGATCTTTGAGTTGGTTAGGAGGAGGGGAAACATTAACTTTGGACTGTGACAAAAATGTTAAGATAATCCCTAAAAAATTGTAATAAGACATATAACTTTAAAACTAGTAGAAGGGAAAAAATGAAGAAAATTTCAAGAGAAGGCAATAAAAAAAATTCAGAAATACTCTCCTAGGTCACTTGCAGGCCCAAGAAGTCATCATCATGGAAATCAGAAACTCTTCTAATGGAATGGTAACTGCTGTGTATTGGAACATGTGGAGCCCCGGCCGGTTTGTCTCAGTGGGTAGAGCATAGGCCCGTGAACTGAAGGGTCCCGGGTTCGATTCTAGCCAAGGGCATGTACCTTGGTTTCAGGCTCAATCCACATCTAGGGCATGTGCAGGAGGCAACCGACCAATGTGTCCCTCTCGCATTGATGTTTCCCTCTCTCTGTCTCTCCCCCTCTCGTCCACTCTCTCTAAAAATCAATGGGAAAAATATCTTTGGGTGAGGATTACCAAAAACAACATAAAACAGAAAAAGACGTTGAGTTCAGTCAAGGGAGACATGAAGTAGGAAGTGTCAGAGCAGCGGATTCGTGGAGGGAGACAGAGGGACGCGGGTGAGCACAGGAGACCGGGAGATGGTGTGCGGACCTTTACTTAAGCTCACTGTTCCCTCTGTGGGCATCCATCATGTTCTGTGCATAGTACACCTATTTCATAATTGTTTGATGTCTGCTAGACTTTATTTTTTTAAATATATTTTTATTGATTTCAGAGAAGAAGAGAGAGATAGAAACATCAACAAAGAGAGAGAATCACTGATCCCCTGCCTCCTGCCCATCCCCTAATGGGGATGGAGCCCTCAACCCCGGCATCTGCCCTGACCATGAATCAAACCGTGACCTCCTGGTTCATAGGTCGAAGCTCAACCACTGAGCCACGCCGGCTGGGCTCTATTCGACTTTTAATGAAAAATTAAAAAGAATAAAATGGAAACTGGGCCTCTGAGTGTGGCTGAGTTATAAACATGAACCTCTGCGCTCAGGGCTGTGGCCCCCGATTCCATGGCAGGGCCCGGGCAGGGGCCTCCCGGGTCAGACGGAAATCGCCGGGGACAGACGCGAGGACGGGAAATCAGGTGGGGACAGACTCCGGGAGCAGGTCCTCTCTGTGTTGAGAGCCGGAATGAGCACACGTGGTAGAAGCAGCGAGGAGGCCGGTGTGGGAGCCGTCAGCGTAACCATCGCTTGGCTGAAATCCAGTTTACTTTATCAGTCCATTTACAAAGAACAGGAGAGCGTGTGCCGTGATGTTTTTAATCAGGATTTTGGGAAAGGCTGCAGGTGATGCACAGTTCTTGCCCGAGCGCACAGCTGGGTAACTCAGGACCGAGGCCCCCGCCCGGCCCTGCCTGTGGCCGTTTGTCACACCTGCGGGTGCAGGAAGGCAGGGGGGTTCTGGGTCACGGGCGGGGCACCTGCCGCCTCAGGGAGACGGAGGAGGAAGAAGAAAAGGCCGCCATCGTGGGCGCCTCTCGCCGGCTCCGGTTACCTCTCCATCAGCGCGGTGACACCGGTGAACATTAGCCTGGCCCCGGCCCCCAGGGCCACACCTGGGGTCAAGGTGAGCCCGGCCTGCCATCTGGTCCTGCTCGAGGCTCCGGGCGCCTCGGTGTCTCGATGCCAAAGGAGGCGGCCTCCCACTCAGACAGCTGCCCGCACGTGGCCCCGAGTCCAGGGCTGCCCTCAGCCACGGAGCAGCCGGAGCAGGAACAGGCCTCGCAGACGTGGGAGGCCCATCGGAAAGGCCTGCTCTGGAGGCCGGTGGCCCGACCCAGTTGGAGAGGGGGAGCCGGAGGCAGTGGCGGAGAGGACAGGGAGGCGGGATGGGGAGGCGGGACTGGGAGGCGGGAGCATCAGGGTGAGAACTCAGGTCTGAGGTTCCTCAGACGCACTCTGCTTCCTACTAAACAGAGGCCTGCATCCGGAGGAAGACACAGTGAGGGCGTTGCTGGAAGAGGAACTGTCCATCTTTAAAAGAAGGAACAGCCCTGGCTGGTGTGGCTCAGTGAACAGAGTGTCAGCCTTCGGACAGAAGGGTCCCGGGTTCGATTCCCATCAGGGCATGTGTCTGGGTTGTAGGCTTGATCCCCAGTGTGGGGCGTGAAGGAGGCAACCGATCTGATTCTCTCTCATCATTGATGTTTCTCTCTCTCCTTCTTTCTTCCTCTCTGAAATCAATAAAAATATTTTTAAAGTATTTTTTTAAAAAGAAACAGAGAGGCCTTGCCTACTGACGAAGGGGAAGCTGATTCCCAGTGAGGATGCAGACCCACCGCCCGCCATGACAGGTGCGCGTGAAGGTGCGGGTGGGGGTGTGGGTGGGGGTGGAGGTGCAGGTGGAGGTGCGGGTGGGGGTGTGCAGAGCCCCTGCAGCCGGAAATCGCCAGGGCAGGGACGCATCACATGATTCTCACGAGGCCAGCGATGTGGGGATTAAAGTTAATTTCTCAACAAAACCCTTTCAAATCTGTGTTAGTTACACTCCCAAGGCCGGGAGAGTGATTTTGCAGAGCCGTGTGGGTTTTTGACGCAGAGCCGTGTGGTTTTTGACGTTAAAGAGAGCCCACCTGTCTTGGAGAAATGGGTGAGAGGGCTCCAAAATCATAGGAGAAGAGAAATGGTCTTGAAATGAAAGTTGCTGTTTCACCGTCAAAGTCATCAAAGATGACAGGTTCACTCATGGCCCTGCCCTCAGGCTCCCTGGCTGGGATTTGGGATTTGGGTTCTGTTCCCCGCTGGCCTTGGGCCAACCAGATCCCCGTGTCCTCATGCGGGGAGAGAAAGGGAGATGAATGGTTCCAACTTCAGAGTAATTTTCCTTGGATTTTTAGAGAGAGCAGAAGAGAGAAACATCGATGTGAGAGAAACACATCTATTGGTTGCTTCCTGCACACGCTCTTGACCGGAATCGAACCCTGGACCCTTCGGCCGCAGGCCGACGCTCTATCCACTGAGCCAGACAGCCAGGGTGCACAGAGTCCTATGAGGTGAGTTAACATGTGCAAACGCAGGCGCCTCCCACGGACTAAGAGCTTCGTAGGGATCAGATATTATTGTTAATTTTTTCCAAAAAATAAAATTTCCTTTTTAAAGAGATCGTCCAATGTTTTCTTTAGTCTATTTGGGTTCGGTGCCTTGCTGGCCTCTGGCATTTATGGGTTTGAGAAAGGAAACCGCTCGGCTGTGCAAAGTCTTCAGGCTCTTGCTACCCTTCCCAGCGTATCGCCCTGTAATAAAGGATTACCCCCTAAATGAACCACCAGATCCACATGCAATTAAGGAATGAAATCCGATCCCACATTGAAATATTATGACGGCCAAGGCATTTTCAGGAAGAAAGATGCGAGTTTTATTTGCATGAAAATGAAACCCGAGAACCCAGCCTCCGAGGTTTAATCAGCTGTTGGCGGCCGCACAGGCGTGGGGAGCCCCACCCCCAGTGGCCAGGGCAGCTCCTGGGATTACAGCCCAGACAGGAACGACGGCCCTTATCCTCGTCTTTGCTCCCAGACACACACAAAGCTCGTTTATTTTATACTTAAATGTCAGAGGCGCCGGGTGGGGGGCCTGGGCTGGGGATCGCAGACCACACTCTGGGCGGACAATAGCGTCCCCCGTGCGGCCGGGCGGATCGCTCAGCGCGTGGGTCGCCGGGGCCGCTGGGTCTCGGCAGGGAGCCTCCTGCAGGCCTGGGAACCAGCGGGGACTTGTGTCTCCTGGAGGGGCAGCCCCTGTGAGGGACGCCCGCTCAGTCCCCACACATTTAGGGGCCAAACCTACCGGCACGCCAACCGCTTCAGCACGCGACTCCCAAGCCCAGCCCCGC
>NW_005876908.1:0-9281 GCF_000147115.1 Myotis lucifugus | reverse complement strand
AATCCACACCTCGGGGGGTGCAGCCACGGCTGGGAGAAAATACATTTTAATAAGGACTGCATCCACACAAGGGGCTCGGAATGGAGTATAAGACCCAGAGGGGATCTCACACTCTTGGGAGAAAGGGTCCTAAAGTGAAGAAGGGAATAAAAAGTATATAATCTTGGGAATGCAGCCCTGTAAGAGCCCTGTCGAAATAATGATCAGAATGGATTTTTTTTCTCCCTTGGTGAATGAGCTAGTCAGGTTAAGGGAATCATATTCCAGACAAAGAAGCTCAGGATGAGAGGCACAGGCTGCATGCCAGTTGTCTAGGCATCTTCGCTGCGTAATGGGCGCACACAGAGCTCAGCATCATACTCTCAACACGTGTGGCCCTACTGTCAAAACCCTCTCTCCACCCCATTCTCAGTCTCTCCCCTCGAGTGCTGGACCCTTGCTACCATTATCTCATTTTCTGGTTTTGCCTTGGCTTTTGAATATGATGTTTTATCCAGGGGACAGGGAAGAAATTCAGAGATTAGCAGCAGCAGGAAGCTGCTCCCCTCTGGTCAGCTGGGAGGAAAAGGGAGAAGGCCTGGTTGCTGGAATCCAAGAGCCAGGAGACCCAGCAGAAGCTGAGGCCATGGGGGCCTGCCCAGTGGGAGGAAAGCCATGGAGCGAATGTGGTCACTGCTGGTGAAGCTGCTCAAGGTACAAAAAGGAAAGAAAAAACTCTCTGGCTCCCTCTTCCTCCTGCTCTCCCATCTCCACGAGTATCAAAATGTCAGAAAAGGGGTCAACCTGTGGAATGGAATATGGAGAGATAAGTTGAGAGATGTGCCCCAGAATAGTATTACATTGTTTGCGGGTAGTTTTTATTGCGCGCTAACAGGTGGCGCGTGGCGCGGGCCATTTTTGCTAATTTTTTTGCGCAAATGGCAACGTTCAGTAAAATTACGATAACTTTAGTTTACGTATTTATACGTTACCCGCATTCTACCGCTAGTCTATAAAAAAACGTATTAATACGTGTCCCGCGCTCTACTTACTACCAGTCAACGTAAAACGTATAAATACGTTTCCCGCATACAATGTGGTATGTTGTGTGACACCACAATTACTAAATATGGTATAAGTGATAGAAGCACAGAGTATTCATGTGCTATATAAAGTACAGAGATTGAGATAGTGAGATGGGAAGATCAAGAAAGAGAGAGTGAGAAGTGTAGAAAGATACGTATACAATGCATTCTCATTATTCACAGTAGTTATGTTTTATAAAGTTTCCGCATATGCTGAATTCACGAATACTGAACCACTGTTCCTAGGGGAAACACATGATTAGGTTCCTGTGAGCCTCTGGTCACATCTTCTTCAACCAATTGATACACAACCTTGTCCTATGTTTGCTTCTGTTTAAAAACATCCCAAGTGACATATATTGTTGATTTCTTAACACTGAACTCAGGGCCAACAGCGCTTATCTCATACCAAAATGAAGATTATCTAACATATTTTCTCCGTAAGGCACAGCACAGCCTTCTTACACTTAAGAAACACAGACAGCACTTTTCTTGGGGGCCATTTTAAACAGTGAAATCACCAACAAAAACTGAGAAAAATGTGACACCAACAGACCACAAAAAAAGACACGTGTTTACAGTATGAGAGTGGACACAAGAATGTGCAGGGCCATCTTGCTTGACCTCAGCTAGGTATATGCACACTGGACAACTCAGAAATGTGTCACCACTCTGTGCATGTCTGAGAATGTCTGCAAAAGCACCATCGTATTGATTTGGGGATTACAAATAAATTTTAACGAGCAGGTGGGTTTGCAAATACAGAATCTGCAGATAATTACAATTGATTGTACATCAAGATGTTTAAAGCCTTAGCTGCTTTGGATGAGTGGTTAGAGCATCAGCCCACAGACTGAAGCTTGAGGGTTTGATTCCGGTCAAGGGCATGTACCTCGGTCGCAGGCTCAATCCCAGCACATGCAAGAGGCCACCAATTGATGTGTCTCTCTCACATTAATGTTTCTCTCTCTCTGTCTCTCCCCATCCCTTCCACTCTCTCTAAAAATCAATGGAAAAAATATCCTCAAGTGAGGATTAGCAACAACCAAAAAAAAAAATGTTTAAAGAATAGAAAGTGGTCCCTGGAGGGTGGGGGAGGAAAATATTTTTGTTTCATTATATATTTTCCTTCCTTTTTATTTTCAACTGTTGCCTGCCTACTCTACATTAAAATTCTAATTAGCCGAAACCGGTTTGGCGCAGTGGATAGAGCGTCAGCCTGCAGACTGAAAGGTCCCAGGTTCGATTCCGGTCAAGGGCATGTACCTGGGTTGCGGGCACATCCCCAGTAGGAGATGTGCAGGAGGCAGCTGATCAATGTTTCTCTCTCATCGATGTTTCTGACTCGCTATCTCTCTCCCTTCCTTTCTGTAAAAAATCAATAAAATATATTTTTAAAAAAATAAATAAATAAAAATAAAATTCTAATTAAGTGGCGAAAGGATTCTAAATTTAAGATTTCAAAAAGGAAAGAAAACTAGGAGTAAAGCATTAAGTAGTGGAATCATTAGCCTAGCAGGAGATCGGCCTAAATGTATCCTCAGGAGCACAGCAGTTATCCTCACTGTGTCATATGAGGGTCAGTCCCAAGGTGTCCCCACTCCAAATCTCAACTTCTCCTCCAACCAAGGACACAAGGTGGGCAAAATGGTAAGGCTGACCGTGGGATAGGCTACAGGTAGGAGGGAAACAACTGAACCTGGACTCATAGAGTCACACTTCCCCATCCATCTCTCTCCTACACTCATTTGTGTTTACCCATGAGATGATGTGAGCAGAAAACAGGACTTGGGCCTTTAATTATGCCAACTTATATTTATAAATGTCTTCTACTTATAAGGCACTTTATAAAATTCTTAGGTACACATTATCTCCTGACTCTAATTGTCTTTGTTAATCATTTGCATCCATGTGGCACTTTATGCATACCTCTGCTATTGCACATTACATTATTTGACTTATTTATGAATCTATTTTTCCTCTGCTGTTTGAGCTAGCTTTTTTTTAACCCTCACTCAAGGATATTTTTCCATTGATTTTTAGAGAGAGTGGAAAGGAGGGAAAGAGAAGAGAGACAGAAACATCCATCTGAGAAAGGCAAAACAATTGGTTGCCTCCTCCATGTGCCCTGTCGAGGGCCAGGGATTGAGTCTGCAACCGAGGTACGTGCCCTTGACTAGAATCAAACCCCAGGACCCTTCAGTCTGCAGGCTAATGCTCTAACCACTGAGCTATAACCAGCTAGGACTTAGCTAGCTCTTTGAGGACAGGTACTATCTTAGTAGACCCTCAATAATCCTTGTGGAATTAATGAATTCAGATTAAATCCTTATAACAACATTGAAGTAGGAGTTCTTTACCATTTTTACAGATAAGGAAAGAGGATCAGAGAGGTAAAGGGCTTTGTGCCAGATCTCGGTTACACAGGGGCCCTGGCTCCATTCACAGGTTCCTCCCGCCATCCCAGAGCTGCGACACTGAAGCATCTCCAGGGTGCAGGTTACAGTAATGATACGAGTGCAGCCAAGTTTAGAAGCACAACTGTATAAAAAAACACCCAAAATATCTACCCATCTTTTTTTTCTTTTACACATACATTGAGGAAAGAGGGGGCAGAGAGACTGCACCCTGGTTCTGCTTTCTATGTTCGTTTTCAAAAATATTTACTAATAGTCAAGGATCTTTCTGAGTTTAGAATGGAGATTCAAATAAAACATGCCCATTGAGTTTATTTCAGATGTATGGACCTCTGGGGACTGAAAAAAAAAAATTAAAACCCTAATTCATGAGATTCTTCAGCTTCAATCCAGCAATAAAACTAAGCTGCGGAATTGAAAAAAGCATTGAAATAGCACAAAAGCACAGTAATTTAGCTCCGTTCATTCCTTATGCCATTAACGAGCAACTTTTAATCTTTAATCCCTGTTCACTAAGCTGCTTTTACTGTCCCATCTGCTCCTCTTACTCCTCATGCCTTCAGGATCTTATAATTAAATTCTAATTAAAGTTTAAGGCATGTAATAAAGAAAACACTTGCGGAATGCCTTTGATTCAAGAGGCCAAAATAACATTTCAGCAGTCTAAAAAAAATGACTTATATTCTTTTGCTTAACACGCATCTTTAAAATGGAATTAAAATGGGAAATCCTCATCTTCCGTGATTTCACCAGCCA
Source organism: Myotis lucifugus (assembly GCF_000147115.1). Lineage (NCBI taxonomy): Eukaryota > Metazoa > Chordata > Mammalia > Chiroptera > Vespertilionidae > Myotis > Myotis lucifugus. Next base: position 5,044 of record NW_005876908.1, on the reverse strand, counting down.
CACATTATGTAAATATGCTCATCATCATGTGACACGTTGAAGTCGGCCGAAAACGTCATGAGGGGAAGATGCCTGGCATGCACAGTGTGGCTGTCACCAACGCCTCCGTGGTACCCTGATAGACTGGCATCAGCACGTATCCAGTGCGACTCCTGAATAGTACCGGTAAGAGAAGAGGGTCCTCACTCTCATCTCATCTCTTACCAAACTCAATGAAGCCTACCTTTCCAGCACCTTCCAGATCTATTCCCCATGCCGACTACCTTAGTCCCGTCCTCCAACATCCCTGGGAATATTGCGATGCTTATCCCCACTCCCCCTCCCCCTCTCCCACCTTAGCCCTCTGCTCCAATTCACACTCCATTCCCTCTGGCTGACAGTCACCTTTCTTAAGCATTACTTTCAACAGGTTATTCCATTCTGACTATAGGTTAAAATTTGAGTAATAATAATTATTATCAGTAATTAGCTAATTATACTTATTATAGAATTAATACTAATAACTGATGTGCCAGACACTGGTCTAAATGCTTTATACTATTATTTAAATTCTCAGACCCACCCTGTATGGCATGTCCTATTATTATCTCAGATGAGGAAACTGAGGGACAGGAAAATTGAGGTGCTCGCCCAGGACCACAGAGGCATGCAGCAGTGGGGCCAGGACCATGACATGAACACTCAAAACCCAAAGGCTGAGAAAAGCACATGAGGACATCCTGTTCTTTCCAAATGCTCCCGACATATGACCTGTGTTCTGGTTACGCTAACATGCTCATGATAGACCATGGTCCTGAGTGCTTGTACCTTTGCACAGGTTGCCTTTTTGCCAGGCAGTCCTTCTCATCCACTGGTAGATTCGTGCTCATCCCTCATTTCTCGTTTTATGGGGTTTTTCCTGATTCCCTGGACAGAGGTAATCACTCCTCCCCCTTTTGCTAATGCAGAGTCTGGAACCTACTAGACTTCAGCTATGGTGCTAAATGCACTGGGGGAGTTTGGCTTTCATTTCAATGTCCCTACAGGCAGGGAACATCACAGGGCTTTGATAAATGCATGAGGAATAAAGAAATGGATGGTTCTCCCAATTACTACATTGGACATATATGGAGCATGGTCTAGTGCAGTGATGGCGAACCTATAACATGCGTGTCAGAGGTGACACGCAAACTCATTTTTTTGGTTGATTTTTCTTTGTTAAATGGCATTTAAATATATAAAATAAATATCAAAAATATAAATCTTTGTTTTACTATGGTTGCAAATATAAAAAATTTCTATATGTGACACGGCACCAGAGTTAAGTTAGGGTTTTTCAAAATGCTGACACGCCGAGCTCAAAAGGTTCGCCATCACTGGTCTAGTGTTATCAACATCAATATAGAGAAAAATGTTACCCTCTGGTACGATTTATAGAGAGAAAGGAAAGAAAAAAAAAACACTTCCTCTATAACCCCAAAGAACACTTATAAGACTTCCAGAAGCATCCAACTCACTGGAACTCATACCTTACTGTACTTTTTGACTTTCCAAAATGCATCAGTTCCCTCCTTCCATGACTGTGCAACCTTTATGATGAGCCACAGGCAGACCACAGCCAGGGGCAAAACTCTGGACTTAGACTCAGCCACACAAGGCACTGGGCTGGACTGTGCTTCCTATATCCCAGCACTGAGTCTAGGGCCTCAAGAGACAAGAATGCCACACCCAGGCTTCACTGACCCCTGACCTCTCTGCTGGGTAGATCTAAACAATTGAGCATCTTACCTGTTACTTGATTTGCACTCCAGGTTGGCATCCACTGAGACTGGAGCCTTTTTGTTGACCCTGGGAGCCCCTGGGAACCTCTGGGAGTCCCTGGGAGCCTTGGTTCCTTTGGCCAAATAATCCCTCTTCCAGGGGATTTGACCCACCCCCCCCTCTCACACACACAACCTGCCACTATCTAGGTTCAGTTCCAAATGGACTAGCCATTCTGAACCACAGAACTGCTACCCGATTTAAACGTCCAGTAACCCTCTTGTTTGAAAGTCCTTAACCCTCGTCTCCCACTCCATGAATAAGTACAAGGCACAATACTAGGTCTCTTACATAGCTGTATCTCAAATTCCTCCAAAGTTTCTTGCAAAAAAAGTTACATTGATTAATCCAATTAACAAATCTTTATCACATGCCCACTATGTGAGAAGCAGGACAAGGAAGCTAGATGCCATGTCCACTGTCACACAGCAGAGGACCAGCAGAAGTGGGAAAGGGAAACAGATCTTTTTTATCCTATGAAATATCCTAGTTCTTGAGCCTTTGTCTTTGTCCTTAAAGAGATGAAGATGTAATAGGGAAAGTCATGCACTCAGAAATCTAATATCCCTCTTTAAAAAAAAAACAAAACATCTTTTTTTAAATTTATTTCAGAGAGGAAGATAGAAACCATCAATGATGAGAGAGAATCATTAATCGGCTGCCTCTTGAAATGCCCCACACTGGGGATCGAGCCCACAACCCGGGCATATGTCCTGACTGGAAATCAACCTTGACCTCCTGGATCATAGGTTGATGCTCAACCACTGAGCCACGCCCGCCAGGCTAATATCACCCATTATCATGGCATATGATTATGCATGGCTAACACACCCTTCATAAGACTGCAGTCTATATTGCCATGCTCAGCCCACTCCAAACTGCCCACTGTTTCCTCAACATGCAGTGAGTTTTCACACCTTCATGTATACTCATATCTTTGGCTGTAATGTCTTTTCTTCTTCACCTGCCCACTGCATTCACCCGGGGAGATATAACTCGTCATTCTGTATTTATTAAATAGCTGTTAGGTACTAGATCCTGCACTAAATGATGAAGATATGAGATTCAGTCCCTGCTCTTGGAGAGCTTACAGTCTAGTGACAGGTGAAGATGACCAAATAAATCAAAACACTGAACAGTATGTCCTGTGGCAGGGGTGGAGACAGGCTGCGTGGCAGCTCAAAGGAAAGGCCGGGAACCCAGTCTCCATGCCCCTTCTCTGAGATGCTCCTCTTCCCATTCCTTCCCTCAAGTTTCCCCAATCTCACCCCAATTTATTGCGACTCACGTTCCTTACAGTACTGTTCATTCTGCAGTCACACATTTTTCACACTGAATTATAATTTACTATGGTTATTTATCTTCATCACTAGAATCAACTCCCTGAAGAAATTGATTTGCTTAATAGACAAATGTTTATTGAGTGGCTTGCAGGACAGTGGTAGTTAAAAGCATGAGTTTTATTATTTAAATCCTGGTAAGTACTTACTAGTCCTGAAACCTTAACAGGTTACTTAACATCTCAGCCCCTCAACATTTCCAGATATTTAAAATGGAGATCATTCTGGAATACACTAAAGTTTAGCATGGCAACAGTATTTACCCCAAATCACTACCAGTATTGTCTCTGACCTCAGTCTTTGGCATTGCTTACTTCAATGTCAACTCTGACATTGCTCAATGGCAGTGATCATAGCCAGGGTCTCCATCATAGCCAAACAGTATAACATTGTCAGTAATACAAAGCAGTATGGGATTTGCTGTGCATATCCTAGTATTCACTTCTTGTATATGAATTTTAGCAATTTAAAAACCAATTTGAGGTACAAAAAATATATTTATGAGCTTCATATATAGAAGATGTAAGTTGGTTGAAATATAAATATCTATTTATTATTATGAAAGCAAAATGCTATTAATTATGAGTTTAAAAACTGTTATGTACCAAATTAATTATTAAGAAATGTGAAATAATTTAATATGATAATAGATTGATAAACCAAATACCAAGAGAGAGATCAGTAGTTTATTGAGTTGACAAAGAACTCTATCTTATTTCAGACTATAAAACCATATAAAAAGTTAAGTAACATAAAGCAAAGTACTATTAAAATGAGATTTAGAATCTTTATGGCACTGTTTGGTTCTAGCACTCATAACATCCTATATAATAAAAGGGTAATATGCAAATTGACCTTAACAGTGGAACAACCAGATGACTGCTCGACCAGTCACTATGAGGTGCACTGACCACCTCTCGGTCCATTTCCCTGGCCAGCAGGCTCCAATCGCCCAATGGTGAACAGGGAACCCGGGGTGAGTGGTGGGGGACATGGGTGGTGCCAGGCCAAGGCCCCCACCCCACCAGTAACCCCACACACAGAGGGCAACCCACTGCGAGAGCAGGGCCGGCAAGCGGGTGGGAAAGGCCAACCTCTCAGGCCCATCCCTCAGTTGTCAGGCTACGATCGCCCGATGGCGAACAGGGAACTGGGGGTGGGTGGCAGCGGGGGGGCGAGGCCGGCTGTGGGCAGCTGGGGAAGATGGGCCTGATCGTAGGCCAGGCCTAGGGACTGTACCTGCGCACGAATTGCATGTGCCGGGCCTCTAGTAAAATATCTACACTAATAAAATACAAAGATGCTAATTGACCATACCTTCGCTACACCCCAAGCCACACCCACCAGCCAATCAGAGCGACTATATGCAAAGTAACCCAACCAAGATGGTGGCCAGCAGCCACGGAGCTGGAGCAAGCAGGAGGCTTGGTTGCCCGGGCGATGGTGGAAGCCAAGCTTCCCGCCTGCCCTCAGGTGGCCGTGGCCTCCGTTCATGGCAACAAAGTTTCAATTATAGAAGATAAATAAATCCCAGATATCTACTTCCAGCCAGCCTCCACTGGGAGCATGGGTGGCTGGTGGCTGTGGCCAGCCTGCAAACAGCCATCAGCCCCTCACCCAGGATGGCCACACACTCAGGGGGTGAGGGTCCCCGCTGGGGGGCTTGGCCAGCCTGCAAAACAGCCATCAGCCCCTCACCCAGGATGGCCACACCCTCATGGGGTGAGGTCCCCGCTGCGGGGGTTAGCCAGCCTGATAACGGCCCTCAGTTCCTCACCCAACTGGACAGGCACTCCCAGCAGGACCCCCCACTCTGAGGGGCTGTGGCTTGCCTTGCAAACAGACCATCAGCCCCTCACCCCAACTGGACAGGCATCCCTAGCATGGACCCCCCACCCTTGAAG
>NW_005876907.1:6134-9455 GCF_000147115.1 Myotis lucifugus | reverse complement strand
GAGAATCCACGTCCCAGGGAGCCCACGTCCCAGAGAATCCACATCCCAGGGAATCCACGTCCCAGGGAGCCCACGTCCCAGAGAATCCACGTCCCAGGGAGCCCACGTCCCAGAGAATCCACATCCCAGGGAGCCCACGTCCCAGGGAATCCACATCCCAGGGAATCCACGTCCCAGGGAGCCCACGTCCCAGAGAATCCACGTCCCAGGGAGCCCACGTCCCAGAGAATCCACATCCCAGGGAGCCCACGTCCCAGGGAATCCATGTCCCAGGGAATCCATGTCCCTGGGAATACATGTCCCTGGGAATCCATGTTCCAGGGAGCCCACGTCCCAGGGAATCCATGTTCCAGGGAATCCATCTCCCAGGGAGCCCACGTCCCAGGGAATCCATGTCCCAGGGAATCCATGTCCCTGGGAATCCATGTCCCAGGGAATCCATGTCCCAGGGAATCCATGTCCCTGGGAATCCATGTCCCAGGGAATCCATGTCCCTGGGAATCCATGTCCCAGGGAATCCATGTCCCTGGGAATCCATGTCCCAGGGAATCCATGTCCCAGGGAATCCATGTCCCAGAGAGCCCACGTCCCAGGGAATCCACATCTCCCTGGACGATGAGGAGAGTGGGAGGGAAGAAAGCAAGGTGGTGGAAATGTCAAAGGATCAAAACATTTAAAGACGAAGGCTCCCGTCTCTCTGACCCTGAGCCCTCCTTTCCCACCAGGAAGAACACAGGTGCCTGGTGCTGGTCAGCTCCGGCTGCTGACAAACACCACTCGCCGAGCGGCCTGAACAGCAGGAAGTCTGGAGGCTGGAAGTCTGCGATCGAGCGTCTGGGGTTGGTCTGTCCTCTCTCCTCCGAGTGTGGAGTCCTCACGTGGTCGCTCCTCTGTGTGCGTCTGTGTCCTCACCTCCCCGTCTTCTAAGGACCCAGTCCCATGGCATTGGGGCCACCCTAGGACCAAGCTGAGCCACATCACCCCCTTAACACCCCAACTTCAGGTGCAGGGCCCCCTGAGAGGCTGGGGATTAGGGCTCCAATGTGTTTGGGGTGCAGTCCGCCACACCAGGCCTCACGGTGACCGGAACCCAGGGCAGAGGTCCCAGTTGCTCCCCAAACCTCCTTGCCGCCCCTGGAGCTGGCCCCGCAGGCGGACAGGGACCCCTGCGGCTTTTCCTCCACAAGCAGCTCGCGGTCTCCACGGCGGACGAGGCTCGAGCCGCAGGCAGGTGGGAACGCATCAGCCAACCCCGACGGGCTCTTTGAGGGAGTCGGATGGAGACAGGCTGCTGTCGGGAGGAGCGGCATTCTTTCTGCCCTGTAGCCCGAGGCCATGCAGTGAGGGGGGCCCTTCCGGAAAGAGGAAGGAGCAGGCGTGGGGAGTGGACACAGGAGGGACCTGCCGGGCGGGAACCCGGGGCGAGGTGAGGTCGGGGGTGAGGTGGGTGTGGGGCGGGCACTGAACAAAGAACAATCCACGGTGTGGCCCGTCCACGCGGTGGCTCGTGGCCGCCCCAGGGCTGCAGCTGGGGGTGGCAGGGTCCCGGGGGCTGTGCCCAGGACGGTCCTACCGGGAACTCAGGGCAGAACGTGCCAGTTACATGCCTCTCCAGGACCCGCTACCATCCTGCTGGGTCATCTTCCCTCGGGCTCGGGCGTGTGGTGGTGGGACTGATGGGACATGGAACTTGGGTCTCTGTGGGGCCACAGAGTCAGGAAGCCACGAGGACGCTGACCCGCCCGGCGGCCGGACCACAAGCAGCGGCGGAGGAGCAGGGGACATGGGGCCGTCAGCTGAGTTGTGGACCAAGGAGACACTTCACTGTGCGACAGTCCACGTCCCTGGGTGTGAGGATGAGGGTGGGGACTGGCCCAGGCGAAGCTGGAGGAAGTGGGCGGGTCCTGCCCAGCATGGGAAGGAGGGACGGTCCCTCCCGGGCCCAGGAAAGAGCCTGGCATCGCCTCAGAGCAGGCGGGGCACAGGGCAGGGACGCAGGAGGCGGGGATCGAGGGTGGATGGGCAGTGGCCCCTCTCCTCTGGGGGCAGGAGCCCAGGCGAGAGGCCCTGGGCACGGCTCACAGACAACCAAACGCAACAGCAACCGCGGCGGCAGCCTAGCGTTCCCGATGGGGATCTTGCAAACGCTGCTGTTTCAGGCCCTGACTCACTGTGTGTCAGGACCCAGCTGTGCCGGTCCCTCCACGCCCCCCTCCCCGGGCAGATCAGAGGAAGGAGGTGCTGTAGGTGCCCCTCACCTGTTTTATGACGAAAACATTGTACAAAGTTGAGAGGAAGAGGAGGGGGGGACAGAAAGGGACGAAAAAGAAGGAAAAACCACTTTTGTTGAATTTGCTGAAAACTCTTGACGTGACTCAGGGGGAAATCCTAACCCGGAGGCGATGACGGGCATCAGACTGTCACGCGAGGCCGCGCTGCCCACACGGGTGGTTCTGGATTCCCGGGACCGACCTCCGCGTGGACTCGACGGACAGTCAGCGTCCCCAGGGCTGGTCTTCATTCTCACTCGGCAGAAGCACAGACAGACCCCCAGGAAGAGCACCGAAACACGCCAACCTCCCCCTCCCCGGACTCCACGGGCCTTTCCTACGCACCCTTGTCTGTCTGTCTGTCTGTCTGTCTGTCACCTGTCTGCCCGCCTGCAGGTGGGGCCTGACGTCCGTGTTTTCCAACACGTGTGGGTGATGCTTAAAGCATGAAACGCAGCCTCCGGGCGGGCTGTCCCTCGCGCTCGCAGCAGACAGAGCGAGCGGCCCTTGTCAGAGCTCGTGGGGCGACCGGGCCTCTCGGGCCGTCCCGTCCCCTCCGCCCAGAGAGCTGGCACAGAGGGTGGGTGACCTGAGGGGGTCACACAGGATGAAGGGGGGCTGGCCCCCCACAGGCCCGCGCCAGCCTCGGGGCCCAGACCACTGACTCCAGCATTTCCTATCAGTGAGCCTTAACTTACCAAGTATTTTCTCTAGTTTCAAAGTCTTTCCTGTTATAAAGTACGTTGCAATGAACACCTTAGAGCCACATTTTTGTCCATAAACTTGATTTCCTTGCACCCAGTGTGACCCCAGGACCTGCATCTTCGCGTCTGGGTCAAGTCCCGGCACATGGCTCCCCAGAGGGGTCAGCCCCGTGGGGGGTGAACATGCAGCAAAGGTCAAGGTCAGGAGGAGGCCAGGGCCCCATGAGGAGAGGTCTTGGGGGCTGCAGGGGTCCTGGAGTGTGGGCTCTCTGCTCTGTACTCCCAGCCCTGTACCATCCTGCACCACCAGACCCCAAGACTCACGGGCTCCACTTCCCAGTCAAATC
>NW_005876907.1:0-5960 GCF_000147115.1 Myotis lucifugus | reverse complement strand
CAGCGGGAAACCAGGGTCCCCCAACCCGGGGGCAGGGGCTCGGGCTGTTGAGGGGGCTTCAGGCGGCCGAACCTGCCAAGGGGTGCTTCTGTGGGCACAGCTCCCTTCCTGCAGAAGGGGACCCCCAGGGTCCCCTGTGCTGGCTGTGGAGCAGAGGGGGGAGGGGGGAGGGGGTGGGGGGAGGGGGAGGGGGGATGGCACACAGAGCGAGTAGCCCAGGACCTAGGTCTCCAAAAGCGCGTCCTACGTGACACCACATGGTGATTTAAATGTGTTTCTTCATGACACGGAGGCACAGCCAGCCACGTCTGTGACTTTCGGGGTGCAATTGGGTCTCCCCAGGCAGAACCCGTCTCCCCTGTCCCCAAGGCACTGATTCAGGGTCTCTCATGTCCCAGCCCAAGGCCAGGAGAGGTGGGGGAGGGGGGGCAGTCACACTCCTGGCCGTCCCCGAAGGCGCGGCTTCCAGGGACTCGGTGATGTCTGGGCTGTGCTTGCTGGAGGGCGTCCGTTGGTCCTGAGACGGACAGTGTGTGCGGAGAGGACAGTATGGGGGCCGACACAGACGCCCAGGAAGAGACGGCACATGTGGGCTTCGCCCAGCCCCAGGGAGCCGGTCACCCCGTGAGTTCCCAGAACCTCCCGCCCCCCGCGTCCCGCTGGGAAGGGAAGTCACCAGCCCCGTGACGGAGCCAGGGCCCTGGGCGGGGACGAGCTCTGGGCGAGGCCGCGGCCGCTTTGTGCATCTGGAAGGTTTTAGGCTGCAGCTGGCTGGCCAGGTTGCGTGTTTGTGCACAGAACACGTTTCATCTGCACGCGCCCCTCCAGCCCACGTCCGGGGTGGAGCTGGGTCCCTCCCCCTGAGTCGAGGGGCTCCTGATGTAACCAGCAACTCCCACGCTCACCGGGTTCCCAGAACCGCCTGTGAACAGAGGTGTCCAGCCGCCCCGCAGGCCTGCGTGTGCTGAGACATGGCTGCCAGCCTGGGGGGCTGGGTGAGGGTGACAGGGGGCTCCACAGCCCGCAGCCCACAGCCACTCCGGCCCGGATTCTGTGGCTCCTCTTCTTCCAGCCCCAGGTGCCCTTCCTGCACCGAGGAGTCCGGGAAGAGCCATGAATGTGGAAATCCCGTTTCCTGCCTGTGAGATGAGTTGATTGATTCATGAACCCCCCGCCCCCTCATCACCTCCCAGCATGCCCTCTCGGGTGCTCTGTCGGCTGTGCTTAATGAGCCTGTGTCATCAGGCGCACACGCGTGGAATGAACAGGGCGCGTGGGGAAGGGGGTCCAGGAGCCTCCGAGCTGCACGCTGCAGCATTCACAGCCGACAGCAAACAGCACAGAGGCAGCCTCTCTCTGAGCCTGGGGACAGTCACACAGACACCCCGACTCATCCTGCCGCTTGTCCTGCCGAGAACTGGTCTGAGCCCTTCCCCACACGCCCCCCCGCACCCCCCCCCCACAGGGCGCATGGGCGGGGGGCAGGGCTGCAGGCCCTCTGTCCCCAGAGAGGTCCTCAGCCCGAGTCGGGGTGCAGGCCACACACACCCGCCCTCGGTCCACCCTGCCCGCCAGGACAGCACGGGGCAGCGTGTCCTTAGCAGAAAGCCGCCGGCCAGAGCAAGCGGGCGCCACGGGCAGGCGCAGGGGCCTCCAAGGCCTGCCTCCTGCTCCCCGCTCCCCACCCCTCTGTCTCACCTCGCCTTCCCCTGCACAGTCGCCCCCTTATCCGAGGGGACACGTGCCAGGACCCCAGAGGCACCTAAAACCAGACAGCTCCGGGCCCCAGGCCGACCATGTTTCTCCTGTGATGACAGTCACACGGCACGCACCACCCAGCTCCTCACGTCGCCAGCACATGGTCTGCCGAGGAGCAGGGGCCTCGCCTGCGGCTTGATTTGCATTTCCTGGGACTGACGACGCTGAGCGGCACTTATGTGTGTCTTCTCTGGGGGTGTGTCTGTTCAAATATTTTGCCTGATTTCATTGGCTGGTTTGTTTCTAATAACTAAGTTTTAAGAACTGCACCTTTTTCATTCATCCCGTACACAGGCGTCTATCGAATGCGCTTCCTCCCGGTCTCTAGCTCCCGTCTCTCTTTCCCAGATGGTGTTTGCACAGAGCACAAGTTCGTCATTGGATGAACTCCAGTTCATCGTGGGTTTTTTAACTTATGAGTCAGGGTTTTGGTGTTGTAACTATGAAATCTCTGCTCCCATGTTTTCTTCTAGAAGTTCTATGTCTTTTAGGTTCTACACTGAGGTCTAGGATTCACTCTGAGGTCACTATGTGCCAGAGGCCAGTCCATCCTTGCTGCTTGACACAGTTGTTGCAGGGAAGAAACATCTGCACAGCATATGTTCCAAGGGACCTGGCGTATATGGCATACTGTTCTTAATATGTTTGCTCCCCTTCTTAGCGCTATGTGTTCTAACCAAGGCCACCTCCCCGAGAAAGGTTGTTTCCCCAGGTGGGAATGTTTCCCTGGAGTTAGGGATTAACGGGACTAGGGAAGGGAATAAATCAGTAAAACCCCCTAGTGTTACAGAAATACCGTGTACTACTTATGAGGAACTTAGACTAAGACTGTTGGCAATAAATTTAGGACTTGCTAGGCCCACATCCCTAGGGGTCTACCCACCAGAGAAAGTACCAAAGCCTATGCCCCTGAAAACCCGCCGACACAGGGCAGTCCCAAGGAAGACCACCAGCAAGGCTTAAAGGACATAACCTTTTCTTGGGCCATAGAATAGGATAATCTCCTTCAGTTACTTCCTTGTAGCTTAACAGTAGAGCAGTAGAATAGTGACCTTGGAATGGAGATAACAAACTAGCCCTTATACTGGAACACAGAGACTAACCTTTAGAATAGAATGTAGAAACATAGACAATAGATAAGGTTAAAATCAGCAGAGCTAGATAGAGATAAGATTTTTGGCAAAGGTCAGATAAGAAACTATGAACATAAAACAAGGAACCGTAGAAGGTCCAAGGAGGACCCATAACATACCACGATGTGACTATAGAGGCATGCTTATAGAATCGAGTAGTATAAATACAGCTGTAACAGGACAATAAAAAAGAACCTGACTATGCTGATCTTCTGAATGCTGTCTCCGTGTCCTTCATTCTTCGCCGACGCCGTCCACACCTTTGGGAACCCCTGGACCGCGGGGGCTGGACCCCGGCAATTATGTACATAGCACAAGGTATCATGTTGAAGATCACTTTTCGAATACGGCCACCCAATTTCCCCAGCACCTCCTGCTGACCAGACGATCTTTACTCCATCGAAATGCCTTTGCCACGTTGTCAGAAAGCAATCGACTGATTCATCCACTTACTTACTCCGGGATGGTCGAGCCTTCCATTGATGGATCTGAGTGTCAGGATGTCGAGACCACACTGTCCTGGTGACTACAGCGTGGCCGCGGGTCTAAGAGCCGGTCTGTGAGTCCAGCCTCCTGCCCGGGTGCCACCTCCTGGCCTCCAGACCTGTGTTTGCCCAGAGAAAGAACGAGAGAATGAAGGGAGGAAGGATGGAGTGGGGCGGAGAGCGAGCTCAGGGCAGGACACGCCTCCACCCACAGGACCCCGGCCCTCCTGGGCTCAGGGACGCCCGCGGCTGAGACTCGGCCAAGGCTGGGACGACCCAACCACAGACAAACTCCCCGGACCAAGCAAAACATTCCTTCGCCCTCAAACAGCGTGTTTCCTTTCTCCTGGCTGGAGTTCAAGGGTGAGAGGTCGGTTTTCTTCACCCCACCCCACGTTGCTGGCCCCGTCGGTCACGGCGCCTGGGGACGTACATGGGGACTGTTCTAGAACTCGATAAGCCTCCTGGGTTTTGAATTCTGGAGGACGCAGGGATGTTTTGTAGTTTGATATGGTTTATTTCAGAGAACGCAGAACTGTTTCCTGTTTTGCAATAAACCCTTTCATAAGCCTCCATGAAGGCTCGGACACCCTCGCCCGGGCAGGGAGCTTGGCAAAGCCTGTCCCTCTGTCCCAGCTCCTGTCCCAGCGAGAAAGAACGGGTGGTGGAGGCCCAGCTCCGACGTGTGTCCACAGCCCGGCTCAGAGGCCCCGTCACTGCTCCAGGCCACGCCTGCTCCCCCTGAAGTCTGGGTCCCGGCACCCACTGTGGAGAGGGCATCGAGGCTCGGAGGCCTGGCCTCTACGGTCACACCCGGGCCACCTGCTGAAGAGCCCAGGAGGGGGCATCCTGGTGCCGCGGCCCTCGGGGGCTCACTGCTGACCGTGAGCAGCTGGCAAGGCATTGTGGGGGTGGCTCCATCTCCTCTCTGCTCCGCCTGAGCTCCCTGGAGTGCCCCCCAACCAGGCAGGAGTGGGCTCCCAGGCCAGTGACCACCACCTCCATCGCCACAGCTCACCCCGCCAGCCTGCCCCTGCCCCCCCCCCGGCCAGTCCCCCCTCGGCAGGACATGCCGGGCCACTCCCGCGCCGCCTGCAGCTCCAGCCCAAAGTGGACGAAAGCTGAGCCGCTTCTGTCCCTGTCAGTTCATTTGCACGTCACTGTAAAGTGAATATAAACAATGAGGTCGAGATGGATTTGAAAATAGAGCACCTGCGGCTACATGTTAGATGAAAGGTGCACGTGAACATCCTAGCCGCTGGCACTGTTTGAAAATCTCTGCTTCCGTCCATCTTACTTCCGAGGCCGTTTTCTCTGGTTTGACGAATATTATATAACTAGAGGCCCAGTGCACGTAATTCATGCATGGGGGGAGGGGGAGGAGGAAGTCCCTCAGCCTGGCCTGCACCCTCTCACAATCTGTGACCGCTGGCTCCTAACCACTCACCTGCCTGCCTGCCTGATCACCGCTAACTGCCTCTGCCTCGGCTCCCACCACCATGGCTTTGTCCAGAAGGACCTCTGGAAGGATGTCCAGAAGACGTCTGGTCTAATTAGCATATTGCCCTTTTATTAGTATAGATTAAAGCAAAACACAGAAGCTGCCAATGTCCCTCAGTCCTGCCAGAGCTGACGTCAGCAACCCAACCAGCCAGGGAGGCTGATGGTCACAGGTAACGCTGGCTGTGGACTCAGGGCTGACCATTGACTCAGGGCTGATCGTGGGCTCAGGGCTGACTGTGGGCTCAGGGCTGGCCATAGACTAAGGGCTGATTGCAGACTCAGGGCTGACCATTGACTCAGGGCTGATTGTGGACTCAGGGCTGATCATGGGCTCAGGGCTGTTTGTGGGCTCAGGGCTGATCATGGGCTCAGGGCTGACCATGAACTCAGGGCTGATCTAGGGCTCAGGGCTGACCATGAACTCAGGGCTGATCTAGGGCTCAGGGCTGGCTATGGACTCAGGGCTGACCGTTGACTCAGGGCTGATTGTGGGCTCAGGGCTGATTGCAGACTCAGGGCTGATCATGGGCTCAGGGCTGTTTGTGGGCTCAGGGCTGATTGCAGACTCAGGGCTGACCATGAACTCAGGGCTGATGTAGGGCTCAGGGCTGGCTATGGACTCAGGGCTGACCGTTGACTCAGGGCTGATTGTGGGCTCAGGGCTGAGCCGGGACGGGGAGGACGGGCATGCTCGCCGAGAGAACGAGAGAGGCGGGGAGGGGAGCACACGGGACAAATTCCATCAGACCTCTGACATCTGTCCTGCCCGGACGCACCCACAGCCAACCAGGTCCTTGTGAGCATGCAGACCGGTGCCCGTGGCCCAAGCCGGCTGGTGGCCTGGGCGCAGGACGAGCACCGCGGCTGCCCGGCGTTCGAGGTCCGACGAGGGCCGGGGCCGAGGGCAGCACCGTCTCTGGGCGGCTCCCCTGGAGTCGCTGTGCAAGAATGGTGGGCAGCCGCGCGCACAGATGGCTCTTTGTCCTGCTGACACCTGGCATCCTGCTTGGTTGTCGAAACCACCGCTGGAGGGCAGGGGTCTCAATTTTGTTGCCAGGCCCTTCCCACCTCAGGTACTTCT